>NC_092765.1:27144482-27376982 GCF_047496795.1 Chiloscyllium punctatum | reverse complement strand
GTAGTTTTAGCACAAGGATACATCCCAAGGCATTTCACAGGAATTTAAACAAAAGTTGATGCCACGCCAAGTTAGCAGACATTAGGAGAGTGATTAATGGTATTGTGAAGAGATTAGACTTAGATTCTTGAGAGGAGAATCGGAGTTTACTTTGCTTCTTTCAGGGCTTGGGGCTGAGACACTCGAGGCACAGCCAATAGCGCTGACGTGGAAGAAGAGCCAAGTTCTGTACTGGAGCAATACAAAATTCTCAGAAGATTCATGATTCATTCAGCTCATACAGACACAGTAGGCCAAATGCCTCTTTCTGGGCTGTCACCTTTCTTTGATGGTTGGACAAGTGGAGTATTATAGAGGTGTGGAGGTGAGATTTTATTGAATGAGATTTAGATACGTTGTATAGATGAGAAGTTAAAATTTTGAATTTTGGGAAACTCTGAGCCAGTGTAGGTCAAAGAGCACACAGATGTGCGAATGGTACATGGTGTGGGTTGGTGTACAGTCAGTTGTATGTTGGATGAATTGACGTTTATGGAGGGTGGAGATCCTGAAGGTTTTGAGCAGTGAAGTCAAGGTATGACTGAGGCATACATGAGGGATTCAGCAGTGGGTCGAAACAGCATAAAGATAAACATTGTTCCAGGTATGCAAGTGAGATGTCTACAGTTGTAGAAACTATTCTTGGAAGTCAGATAGATTAGAACAGTGTAGGTCAACTTGAAATGTAAGTCAAGAAAGGAAATAAAATTAGTGAAGTTGCAAAGTTTGTGATAGGGACTGAAAATGATAACTTGGAGCCATCAGAAGACACTTGTGGCTGGCCTCCATTACAAAAGCCTTTTATAGATGTACAAAGAGGCATTTCACAGGTATTTCTGGTTCCTTAATTTATCTCAGTTGAGCTGAGAAAATATTCTGTAGTCTCTCTAATTGGACCATAAAGGCCTGATCTAAACTGGGTCGAATCCCGCTACAGCTGGATTCCAACCCATTTAACACTTGCAGCTACCTATGTAAAAACAAAATGGATTTAAGTCTAGGATCCAGCTTTTTGAACTAAATTGTATAACACTTTTTTGAATAGTCTCTGTTATAAGGCTGCATATAATAACAGGTTGAGCAATTTCTGCAAATGAACTTAATATGTACAATGGGGAAGAAAGTATCATTGTTTCACTTTTATTTTTTCATTTTTGTCATAATGTAAGACTTTGAGTTTGGCACATGTAAAAATACTTTGTGGTATTTTGGTTGTTACTGTAATCTATTCAACAAAAATTAAAACAATTTATCAACACATTAGTTTAACTTGTTCAAAGTTTGGGACCTTAAAATTTTGCTTTGTAACTTGAAGATGGTCCTCTTTATATTTTATTTTAACTAATTTTTGGACTCCAGAGTTAAATGTTCACTTTGTTGATATATTCTCATTTACTATTGCACAATCCTACTTCAGCTGATCAGCCAATGACAACAAAACAAAATCTGTCTCTAAACCTTATATTTGTATGTGCAATGGAGTTATGCTAATGGTAATAGGAATATGCAGCTGATGCTGACTATATTCACAGTTAAAATCTTGGTGCCATACCTACCTGACTTGAATTTCTAAATTCCTACTTTCCTTTCTCAAATAGGCAGTATTATCAAACTAGTAGCAGTTTCACCAGCAAAAATACCACATAAGCTGTTCTTTCACGGTGATTATTTTTCCTCTCTATTTTGCGGTGTTGCTGATAAATGTTTCATTGCAGTTGGCAGGCTGAAAGCTCCAGCACAGAACACCAGCCTAATGGTTTCAGAATCTGAACTTGACAGTGATGAAGCGATCTTCACCTGGCCAGACAGAGAGAAAGGGAAATTACTGCGAAACCAGAATGGGTCAATCCACAATGGCCAAATAGTTGAAAAAACTAAGAAACAAAGGGAAGAAATCCTATAAGTGGAATCTAGCCACCAGACTTGTAGAAGCTATAGAGCTAGGATAGAAGCTGTCTCCCAGTATTATCTCTGCTCAGTAAAATGAAGATTGACCTGAAGCAATAGTGACTGCTATGCTGCATGCAGTGTGTCAACCATACCTGCAAAATGAGTCAGTTCAGCATTCTAATGCTTAAACTGTTCATCTTGTTTGAGATTAACAGAATCTGATTTCTCAATTGAAGGTGAGAAAAAGACTTGGGAGAGATATAAATTGGCCAAAAACTGTGGCTGCACTCGATACTTCAGCAATTAACAAGCTGCAGGTTTGTGGTTTTGATGCTGTCTTTCCAGTGAGACATCTACTGGAAATCTATTGCACTGCAGCATAAAATTTTAAAGCCAAAAATGTGATGTGGGAACACACTGGATATCTTGTGAACTTTAATCATTACCCAACGCTTGGTTATGACCACTTCCTTCAGTTCAGCAATTGGATAAATATGCTGAAGTCCATGGAAAACTGAATACTGTGATGCTAAGCATTGTCCTGTGATTCTGGAAATTTTAGTATGAACTTCTACTATTCTCTTTTTGAAGACTTATAATGCAGCTGAAGACAAAGGGATTTATTGTCTTCACTTGTTTTAGTGAGTTGACTGCAATGCAGAAGTGTTGCACATCTGGCAATGGCCCTGGGTTGTTTTAGGTTTGTACAAATAATTATCACTACTGTATTTTTCTGTTAATATTGGGATTGTGTTGGTTTTATTAGTGTGAAGTGTTGATAGGGTGTTCTTAATTTATTCTTTGATGGGAAGGCACTAATTTGCAATGTTTATTCCCTTCCAATGAATGTAGGTCTGTATTTGCTGCTCACTTGTTTCTGCATTTTCAAAAAAAATTGTCTTCCTTTTAAATACACTGGCACTTGGGCTTCTCATTTTGATACCGGTGAACGATCCAATTGGTGGTCATTTAAAATGACAAAGGAATAATGTAATGACCAAGGCATGAGTAACAGTCCCCTATTTAGTGCCTTCCAGGAATAGAGATATTATTTAACTGTCTTTTGAAATATATCTGTTGTACACCAGCAAAACAAATGCTGTGCTACTGATAATTAAATAAAGAAAGGTTTTGAAGAAACTATGTACCTTAGTTTAAAATGGTAAAAAGTTGAAAACTTCGATTACTGGATCAATTCTGGATGATACGTTCAAAAGAAACTTCTGTAAAATTATTTTATTGATTTTATCTTTCAATGTTGACAAGACTGCACTATTAACTTGGCTGATTATTATTATTATTTATCAAAATTCAACACAGCGTTATACTGTTACTTTAAAATATCATTCGTCCATTACTTGGAATTGCTATAAGTAAATATTCTAACAGTTCTTTCCATTATAATGCACACTACAGTGATTCCTGTCAGAAGAATAATGTAAATTGGATTGCTGCTTAAATATAAGTGACTTTTTAGAAAAAAATGTGACATCGTCAGAATGAGCTCATCGGGCATGTTTGTTGATTTTTCAAATGGTTTCCCAATTTCGAGTATCTATTCTCTAAGCTGCTCCGTTTGTTGAAAAAGAGATGGTATGGGTCCATGTTGGACTACAGAAGAAATATAACGAGTTACGTGCTGCTGAGCCATCCATAAAGATCCCAGTTCTTGGTGTGTGTGTGTGTGTGTGTGTGTGTGTGTGTGTGTGTGTGTGTGTGTGTGTGTGTGTGTGTGTGTGTGTGTGTGTGCTACTGAAATCTTCCCTGTAATTTCCTCTGAGAAGGGACCAGCTATCCAGACATTTCTGCTGGAAAAACCCATCTATTGATTAGACTGATAACTAACTGTTATGTAGTCTGCTTATGCATAGCAAAAACGCAACATGAATAAGATACCAAAAAGGCTGTTGGCATCAATTTAATTGTGTTGCAACATGGTTAATTGATTTCCAGAGATAATCCATGCACCGAGAAACCTACTGTTGCCTATCTATCTATGAATGTTGACTACAAAAGGGGAAGGCCTGGAAATAATGTTTAAGAAGGAAAGAACTTATGATTTTGATGTCTAAAAGTACTTAGTGTCCAATGAAAAGGTTTTCAAGTACAGAAACTGTTGTAATTTGGGGAAGCATGCCCGCCAGTTATACATAGTGATGTGCCATAAACCATGGAATAAATTATCTATCTTTCCCCGAAGTTGTTTGAGAGATCAGGTGGACTTTGGTTTAACAACGTACCTAAAAGATGGCATCCCTGACAGCACTCAGCAGTGTATCGGTATATGTCAGGGTCAATTCTGTGCTCATGTCTCGAGCCAAGGTTGGTAACACGTCCAGTTCTACAAATTTATCTTGGTGGTTCATTTTGTTTTGAAATACGTTTGTACTTGGACTTGGCACACAGCTGAGGAAAATATCAAAGAAATATCTAAGAATATGATTCATATGTAATTATCTTTAATTGATCATACTTAGAGCGGTATAGTATCCATAGTTTTTTCAATTCATCCTCTACAAAGTTCTTATAAATTGCTTTTCCCCAGGTTTCATTGGTGTTTGAATAGACTGACAGATTGACAATGTTTCATACAAAGGATGAGCGATACATTCTTTTTGATTAAACCAAGGTGACCATAAGTCAAAATTGCATAACGTTCTTCTATTCATTTGTCCATCTTCCAACAAATACAGGATTTTCAGACAAATAGATTTAATTTATAATGTAATAATTTTACATTATTAGTACTTATACTTTAGATATTTCATAACATCACATGGAAGTAAAGGCTTGCGTCTTGTACCTGATGAGGGTAATGAGGTAATCATGAGGTATTCTTAAATACACTGCTTTTGAACCCAGATACAAAAAAGTAAACTTTCACCAAAAGAGTAACATTTGGAGATTAACCATTCATTTATTAAAGCTAGATAATGACCTTGGAAGATGCAAGCATTGAATATGTTTACAGTTATAGGGAATGACAACAATTGTATCGTTCACCTTTTCTTGCATAGCATACACTGTATTGAAATGTTACACTATGCACCAGCATTTGTCACTGTGGAGAATTTTAATAGAGCTCAAGTGTGTTTTTGTTAACTTTGTGAAGTACAAGTCCTGCTTTTAAAAGTAAGTGGATGGTTCCTGGTAATGAGCAGCTGATCAGTTGAAGCAAGGATTTTAAAACTTTGACAGTTTGCTTATTTTGTTTGAAGTTTTGTCAATGTCTAAAATTTATTTTTAAAAGAGAGCTAAATGTGTTTATTTTAATGTTTAAAAGGTTGACTCCTTCATTGACACATTGTTTAATAGCCAGGTGTCCAAGAAAGTCTGATTGATGTGACATTGTATAATATGGGGAAATAACACCGGAGTAAGGACTTTCTTTCCATTAAATTGGCATCTCAGTGCATTTTCATAAAGTTTCATTCATTTGTGTTTTTATTCATTCTTAATGTGTCCTTTTCTAATCATGTATGTTATGACCAGACTCTACGTACAATTAATAAGTATTCCTCAGGGGACGACAAAGCATTGTCCATTTAATCTCGCTTGTGAGGTGTTAAGATTATGATGGATAGCTGTAATACAATCTCCATGGAATTTTATATTTTGCCAATTTCATTGTCTGTGTTGATTTTTATCTTTTTAAATATAGACTTGCATCGATATTGTCATATCTAGATGACAATATTTTATTCCATTCCCTAATTCATTTGGATCGTCCATGTAAAGCTTATAAATTATACACTACTATTTGTTGGAACAACGAAATACATTTTAACATGCTATTCTGGTACCATTGTCTAAACTTGTGCTAACAAAGCAAATAATCATTTTAAAAGGTTTTGATACCAAAGATTATAATTCTAAGAAATATCTGGGTTAGTTTGAACGTGATAGTGTTAGCAGAGAAATTCACTTGTGAAAGCCAAGTTTCATAACTGTTCCCAACCCTGTATTTCCATTTCCTGTAATTTTGCACCAGTTATCCACATTCTTAAGCCTGCTACTCTTTTTTAAGTCGGCTTTGACCACAAATTCTCAATTTAACTTCTGTTTGGTTTTTTTTTCAAACAATTCCTTTCATTGACCACCTGTCAGATGATATTTCTGCTATTTTTAACTTCTACATGAATACATGACCATTTTATGAGAAATGTTCTTGTCCATAAATCATAAGACGTAAAAGCAGAAGCAGGCATTAAATAGATTATCTAATCTGGCAATCCTCAACTTCACTTGCCTACCTTTTCCCTGTACCCCTTGATATCTTACTGTTTGAAAATCCATCTCTCTGCCTTGAATATTCTTAATGACCCTTCCTTAACAGCCCTCTATGGTTAAAAAAAATCTACAGAAATGAAAATAAATTACTAGAGAAACTCAGCTGGTCTGGCAGCATCTGTGGAGAGAGAAACAAAGTTAATGTTTCAAGTCCAATGACTCTTATTAAGAATAGTGCCTTTGGACTGGAAGTATTAACTCTGTCTCTCTCGCCACAGATGTTGCAAAACCTGTTGGGTTTCTCAAGCACTCTTTATTTCCAATATCCAGCATTTATTGTATTTTGCTTTATTTAAAACTAAAATCACAGATTCACTGCCCTCTGAGAAGATATTCCTAATTGCCTTTGTACTAAATGGACAATCCCTTACTAGTCATAGAGTCACACACCACAGAAACAGACCCTCAATCCCAACCCGTCCACGCCAACCAGGTTCCCTCAACCAAACTAGTATTGTTTGCCTGCATTTGGCTCATTTCACTCATTTCCCCCTCAACCTTTCCTATCCAGTTGTAACTGCACTTGTCCTCTTCCAAGGCAGCTTGTTCCTTTTTATATGCATCACCCTCTGTGTGAAAAGATTGCTCCACAGGTCTCTCTTTAAATCCAGCCCCTTCCCACTACTCCCCCCACTCCCCCCCCCCCCCCCCCCCCCACCCCCCACCCCATGCCCTATAGTTTTGGACTCCCCATAAATGTTCACCTTATCTATGCCCCTCATGATTTTATAAGCCTCTATAAGGTCGTTCCCTTCCTCCCCCACCCCATGCACACACACACTACCACCCTCCCCCAGCTCCCATGCTTCAGGGAAAGGCTGGGACTTTTTTCCTTAAGTCAAGCCTTCAATCTTGGTAAAAATCCTAGTAAATCTTTCTTTAATGCCCTTTCCAGTTTAATAGCAATTTAGTACTCTGAAATTATACACTGTAGTCCTAGACTCACCCTCAAGGGCAAACAGTGCTTCTGCATTAAACACATCAAGTCTCCTAAGACTCTTGTGTTTCGATAAGGGCATCACTCATTCTTGTAAACTTCAGGGATTACTTGTCTAACTACTCAACCTCTCTCCATAGGAAATCCCTTTATATCTGGGATGAACCATGTGAACCTTCTTTTGGACTACCTCCAGTGCCATTAAATTATTTCCTTTTGAGGGGGCCAAAACTCTTTATAGTATTCTAGGTGTGGTCTAATCAGTACCTTCTATAATTTTAGCAAACCCTCCCTATTTTTATACTCCATTTCCTTTGAAATCATGTCAAACATTCCATTTACCTTCCTCATTAGCTGCTGAACTTGGATACTAGCTTTTTGTGATTCATGCATGAGGACACCCAGATCCTCTGTGCTACACCTTTCTGTAGTCTCTTTCCATTTAAATCACATTCAGTTTCTCTGTTCTTCCTGCCAAACTGCAAAACCTTACATTTCCTCTCATCATTTTCCATCTGCCAAGATTTTTTTTCCACTCATTTTAATTGCCTGTTTCCCTCTGCAGACTCTGTATCTGCAATAGTTTTTTTTTTCTGTAACCTTTGTGGACAGTGCAGTGACTGGCATGCTGGGATGGGACAGAACATTAAGCTTGTCCAATCATTATGGCAAAGCATTAATACCCAAAGATAAAAGGCTTCCTCATCTATATAAATAGATCTTCCTTTACAACTATAGCAAAAAGCCAGAGCATAATGGCAAAGCTGTATCCCATATCCCACCAGCTGAAACACAGAAATACCTAAATGGCTGCATTGATTCCTGTCAAAGTATAGCACTGGAAAAACACAGCAGCTCAGGCAGCATTCAAGGAGCAGGAGAATCAATGTTTCACGCATAAGCTCTTTGTCAGGAATGCAGAATTCTCCTGCTCCTTGGATGCTGCCTGACCTGCTATGCTTGTCTAGCACCACACTTTTCCACTCTGATCTCCAGCATCTGCAGTCCTCATTTTCTCTTGCATAGCTTCCTGAGCAGGCATGGCAGAGGATGATTGGAACCAGAAGCTCAAAACATGAGGGCCAGCCTGAGAACAGTTGCTCCAGCAGCACACAAAAAAAACAACCAGCACAAAAAAAAATTGAGATCCTGAGGACTCTTGTGATTACCAGGTTGTGTTTCCATCAGATCCTCTCTGAAGTGCAACAGAGCACACTCATCAAATCACCAAAAATTCCTCTCAACAGTTCCTACACTTGGCACCTCAGACAACTGATGGCTTCCTGTACTGCAACGATGGGATCAGCATGACAACTTTTTAAAGTGCAAATTCCAGTGATGGATATTTGAAAATGTGAAGCACTCAAAACATCCATGGACTCAGTGATTCAGCAGTCATTCCAATTCTGAGACCAATGCAGCACAGCATCAAGGGACTATGAGAGCTCAGAATATTGCCTGAAGGGACATTGGTTGGAGTCTCTGGTGCAATCAAAGTAAAATTGATGAAGCAATATGCACTGTGGAGGGAATGGGAATTTGCAAAGTGGTTAAACTTCAAAAGCCATGATATGGACATGACATATACCATAAATATGATAAAGTCTCAAAAGTATGGCCCAATCTGCATATAATGTTAACAGTTTCCTACTACAATGTAACCTTTACCTTAAATGTTGAAGCTTGGGCTGGGCCAACCATACATGATTTAAGAATTTGTCAGAGATGCACGGCTTATAATGAAACTTGATGTATTTCTGGGTACTGAGGACGCAACAATAAAGTGCCACAAGAAGATCTTGGGCCAAATACAGTATAATGATACATCACCAAGGATGGCTGGACTTTGTCCATTTCACCTTGGTTCTAATTAGAGTGATGGCTTCCTCTGAAAACCTGGCATAATATTCAGAAGAGTCAAAGTTGTGGTGGGATGTCACAGTCTATTGAGAGGATAATGACAAGACACTAAAACAGGCTTGGGATTTTAAAAAACTGAAATGTAAAGACCCTATACCAGCGATCACGGAATTGGCAGGGGGCTCCAACCTGCAATATTTGGTTCTGTGATAGATATGAGGCAAGTGGCTAAAAAGCAACCACTTCCGAATGCAATTCCTGGAGATGCAAATTATTCATCCAGCAAATATTAAGATTGACTGATTATTATCCCTGACCCTAGAGTAACTTCAAAGCATCAGCAATAGAAGGGTAGGGTGACAATATTGCAAGCCCCAGCTCTGAATGGGAGATGACTAACATAAGTGGCTTTGTCTGAAGACCTGTGGAGTAGGCACCAACACAGGTTACAAAATAATGGTAGCAGTTAAGAGGAAAGTTTTTAAAAAGTGGCTTTATTATCATAATTCAAGTATCATCGAAAAGCTAATTTGCACGATTCTGCTTTAATCGCTCAATAGTAAAATACATCAAATGATGTCGATGTCCTCAGTCAATAACCATAACAGCACTCCACCTCTGAATTCTTCTAACACAAAAAATCTCTTTGGTAACTTGGAATGGTCACCTGACTGAATAAGGTACCTAGTTGCAGTCCTCTGCTCAGCATCCAGTATAGTTGCACAAATCGACATATGTCCCAATATGTCCCGATGTGAAAACATAGAAAAGGCAGAAACTTGAGTGTTTCAAAATGGCCAAATGCCTCATCAGCTAATTAGTGAGGTGTGTGAATGCATGAATATGATTCCCACTGTCCTTCCATACTTTCTAGCTAAAACGGAGCTAAGTGAACAGGCTTGGCAGAATCAGAAGTGAGAAGATTCTGTTGAGCTTGACTCTGTAGTCTGGTTCTGTCAAGAGATGGAGAATTAATTAGAGGTCTTGGCCACTGGTGAAATGCCATTCCCTTTATCATTCTTTTTCCACTGGTTAGAAGTGGTCAGGCATGATCTGTTCTCGAAGCACTGGCAGGTGGAGGTTTCGACAGAGTCTGTGCATGTGTCACAGTGTAATGTAGGTATCCCAAAGCGAGACCAGGGATTAAAGAAACTTGCCATGAAGCAGAAAGATAAATACCCCTGGATCTTGGTCTGTATTCCTAATGAGAATCAGAAAAGGGGGGGGGGGGTCTGACGATCTGCTGACCTCACCCTATTATCTTTAACTAGGAGGTGTCTGAAAAACTACCACAGGGTTAACTGGTTTGTGATGGCTAAGTGTTCATAATGATGTCACTTTTTGATCCTTCAATGATACGAAGAACCAGCATTGTGAAGCAGAAATCTTTCTTTTATTCATTCATGATTCACGAAGGTGGTGGAGAGCTTCCTACTTGAATCACTGCAGTCTATGCACTGCTGAATGGCCCTAGTGGAACCCAAACTGGACATCACTGAGCAGGTTATTGATGAGCAGGTGCTGCTTGATAGCACAGTTGATAACAACTTCTATCACTTTACTGATAATCAAAAGTAGTCTGATGGGGCGGTAATTGGCTGGTTTGGATTTGTCTGGCTTTTTATGTACAGAGAGTAGACTCCAGAACTGTACACAGCAATTTTCCACAGTGTCAGGTAGATACCAGTTTTGTAATTGCATTGGAATAACCTGGCTAGGGGATCAGTAAGTTCTGGAACAAAAGTCCTCAGTGCTATTACCAAAATGTTGTCCAAGTTTGAGAGCCTTTGCAGTATTCAGTGTTTCCAACCATTGCATGATATCCCATGGAGTGAATTGAATTGGCTAAAGTGTTGCTGGTAAACCACTGGAGGAGGTCAAGATGGATCATTCACTTGGCTCTTCTGGCTGAAGATTTCTGCAAATGCTTCAGCCTTTTTTTTTTAAACACTGTGTTGGGCTATTCTATCATTTGAGGTTGAGGATATTTGTGGAACTTCCCCTGCAGTGAGTTGTTTAATTGTCCACTAGCGTTAATGACTGGAGGTGGCAGGACTGCAGAGCTTATATCTGATTGATTGGTTCATTGTAGGATCATGTAATTCTGTCTATCACTTGCTGTTTGGCATGCAAATTGTTGATAGCTTCATCAGGTTGGCACCTCATTTTTATGTATGCCTGGTGCTGCTCCTGACATATGCCCTCCTGCACTCTCCATTAAACCAAGGTTGATCCCCCGGCTTGATGAAATGGTTGTGAGGGATATGCTGGGCCATGAGGATGATTGTGCTGGAGTATAATTTTTTTATTGCTGATTACCCATAGCTCCCTATGGATGCCCAGTTGAGTTGTTAGATCTATTTTGAAGACTGTGCCATTTAGCACAGTGATGGTGCCACACCACATGGAGTATATTCTCAATGTGAAGACAGGACTTTGCCTCCACAGGGACTGTGCAGTGGTCACTCTAACCAATTCTATCATGGACCATTATGCAGCCAGAAGATTGGTAAGGATAAGGTCAAATATGCTTCTACCTCATGTTGGTTCTCTGACTACCTGCTGCAGACTTAGTCTAACAGATATGTCCTTTAGGACATGACCAGCTTGATCAGTAGCATGGCTGTCAAGCAACTCTTGGTGGACATTGAAATCCCCCATGCTGACTACGTTTTGTGCCTTTACCATCCTTGGAGAAAACACCAAGTGTTGTTCAACATGGAGTACTGATTCACCAGCTGAGGGAGGAGGGGAAATGGTAATCAGCAGGAGGTTTTCTTGCCCATGTTTAACTTGAAGCTGTGAGACTTATGGGATCCAGACTCAATGTTGAGGATCCTCAGGACAACTCCCTTCTGACCAGATGCTAGTGAGGCATCACATCTGCTGGGTTTGTCCTGCCGATGGGACAGAACATGTCCGGAATGGTGATGGTAGTTTCTGGGACATTGTCTGTAAAGTATGTTTTCATGATTATGACTGTTAGGTTGTCATTTGACTAGTCTGTGAAACACCACTCCATGATTTTGGCACTCATCCAAGATGTTAGTGAGGAGGACTTTCTTGAGTCAACAGGGATGTTTCTGCCATTACCTTCCAGCGCTTAGTCAATGGCAGGTGATCATCCTGGTTTCATTTCTTTGTTGAGACTTTGAAGAGGTTGATGTAACTGAGAAGAATATTAGATCATTTCAGAGGGCAATTGAGAGTCACCACTTTGTTATAGCTCTGGAGTCAGATGTAGAACAAAGACCAAAGAACATTACAGCGCAGGAGCAGGCCCTTCAGCCCTCCAAACCCATGTCGATCCATGTCCTCTATCTAAATCTGCCGTCTATTTTCTAAGGATCTGTATCCCTTTGCTTCCTGTCTATTCATGTATCTAGGCATTCCAGGCACCCACCACCCTCTGAGTAAAGAACTTTTTATGTGTATCTCCCCTAAACTTTTTCCCTCTCACTTTGAACTCATTACCCCTAATAATGGAGTCCACTGTGGGAAAAAGTTTCTTGCTATACACCCTATCTACACCTTTCATGATTTTGTAGGCCTCAGTCAGGTCCCCCTCAATGAAAATAATCCTAATCTACTCAACCTCTCCTCATAGCTAGCACCCTCCATACCAGGGAACATCCTGGTGAACCTCCTCGGCACCCTCTCCAAAGCATCCCTTTGGTAATGTAGAGACCAGAACTGTACACAGTATTCCAAATGTGGCTGAACCAAGGTCTTGTACAATTGTAACATGACCTGCCAATTCTTGTACTCAATGCCCCATCTGATGAAGGAAAGCATGCTGTATGCCGCCTTGACCATTCTACTGACCTGTAGGCCAGACTACATGAGGATGACAGAGTTTCTTTCTTTTAACAAATTCAGATATCCAATGGGCTTCCATTTAAAAAAAATTCAATTGAAATAATGAAATATCCCATGTAATCCTCGCCAAAGACTTCAAGAGAAACACGGCTCAACGTGTCCTAATTTTGTTAAACTCAGATTTTGAATTTCAATTTTGATGGAACTCATTCCAGACAGTAGTTTTAGTTTTGTTGTGAGTACTTTCTTTTTCTCAACAATGCTTGTTGGTCTGTTGCAATTTGAAAACACAATGAATTATGTTCTTATAAATAGAAGTTAAATTGAGAATGAAGAATCAAAACGTTTTCACCTGTAGCAGTCTTGAGAAAAGATAGGTGACTGGGACGTAGTAGGAGCTGGAGATTAAGAGTTGGGAACAGAAATGAAATGTGTTTTTCCAGAAATAAAATGAATTTCTCTGGTTATATTCAATCTGCCTTTGACAACATCTTAAAACAGTCTTCAATCATATAATGTTAAGTTATCTGCCAGGTGTCTGAGGTGAAAAGTTGGGCTCAATCTAAAATTTATATTCTATGTATTAATTTGTAAATGTTGCTGCACTTTTCTATTAAAAGAGTTTTGGCCAATGTAGATTAGATTACTTAGTGTGGAAACAGGCCCTTCGGCCCAACAAGTCCACACCGATCCGCCGCCCACCCATTCCCCTACGTTTACCCAATACTACGGGCAATTTAGCATGGCCAATTCACCTAACCTGCACATCTTTGGACTGTGGGAGGAAACCGGAGCACCCTGAGGAAACCCACGCAGACACGGGGAGAACGTGCAAACTCCACACAGAGAGTCGCCTGAGGCGGGAATTGAACCCAGGTCTCTGGCGCTGTGAGGCAACAGTGCTAACCACTGTGCCACCGTGCCGCCCAATGTGTTGTGATCGGAATTAAAATCTGGTATTCCCTGCTTTGAAATTCTCTTCTCTGAGAATAAATGAGCCATTTAATTTAGTTTTCTTTTGTGCTCAAATGGTGCATCCTTCAACTGTCTAAAATCCAATGTCGTGTGGTCCAAGTTAATAAGTAATGTAGTTCTCAGACATTCTAGATTTGAGTTCTCATATGTGCCCTTATATGTAAATTAAAGAACAATCCTTGGCAAAATCAAGAGATATCTCAATGGGCTTTATTAGTAGAACTATATATAGGGTACTATATCGTCAATTGTATTACATTTTTTTTCCACAAATGAGATACGAAAACTTTTTCAAGTCTCAAGTTGCAACTTCCTCAGGTTTTTGATACCATCATAGAACACAACACAGAACCAGGCCCTATGGCCCACCATGTCTGTACCAACCATGATACCATTCTAAACTAATCCCATCTGCCTGCACGTGGTCCATATTCCTCTATTCCCAGTCTGTCTTGTGTCTGCCTCTTAATGTTGCTATTGTATCTGCTTATACCACCTCTTCTGGCTGCATGTTCCAGGCACCTACCACCCTTTGAGTTTTTTAAACTTCTGCTTTAAACTTCCCCCTTTCACACTAACCCGTGCCCCCTAATGCTTGATGTTTCCACCCTGGGGAGAGAGCCTCTGACTGTCCACCCTATCCACACCTCTTGTAATTTTGTATATTTCTAACAGGTTGCCCCTCAGCTTCTGATGCTCGAGCAAAAATAAATAAATCCAAATGTATGCAACCTCTCCTTGTAGCTAATACACTCCAATCCAGGCAACACCCTGGTATAGCTGTTTTGAAGCTTCTTCAAAGCCTCCACAACTTTCCCATAGTGTGGTAACCAGAAATACACACATTACTCCAAATGTGGCCTGACTGAAGTTTTGTACAGCTCTAACGTGCAATATTATCTGCCAGTAATTCCTCTTGCTCTGTTGGTTGAACAATATGTATTTTATTGGGATCGCAATGATCTATCTTTTCCAAGCCTTTCCAATTGTCAATTAATCCAAAATAAGATTGTTTAAATCTTTTGTCCAGATGGGAAATCTAGACAACCACTATTTGACTTTATAAAATTTCTTCACACTCCCCTCATTTAAAGGATAATTAAAGTGAGTATGATGTGCACTGTGGATAAAGTGAAGACTGTAGATGCTGGAGATCAGAGTCAAAAAGTGTGGCGCTGGAAACGCACAGCTGGTCAGGCAGCATCCGAGGAGCAGGAGAGTTGACTTTTTGAGCATGAGCTCTTCATTAGGTTTGTCCCTGATGAAGAACTCATGCTCAAAACGTTGACTCTCCTGCTCCTTGGATGCTGCCTGACCAGCTGTGCGTTTCCAGCGCCACACTTTTTGACTGTGTACCATGCATGTTAGCCAATGAAATTGATCAGGCCAGCTTATGTTTCAGTTGAGAATACAGCTCTCTTTATTAAGCAGGTTGCAGTATCATGGTTCTGTAAAAATCATTCATTGTTTTGAACTGACACTTGGGCTGGAATTTTCCCTTACCTGGTGTGGCACGAGCAATGGCAGAAAAGGTGGGGAAATATGAGGAGAATGAAAACCAGGTCTTTGACATAAGAAAACATTTTTTCCAATTTTCCCCTCAGACCTTAAATTATGACATCAGCAACTACTTGTTTCCTTCCATTTGCATCTTGTTGAAGACCCATTTTGCCTTATTTTACAGCACTTATAATTTCCTCTTCTTTCCCGACTAACTTAATGGCACAGATTCCCAACATGTAAATCAGTGTGTGTATCTGGCAGTTGTAGTCATTGCTTGCTTGCCTTGGATATTGTCCAACTTTACCTTCAGCACAGTAATTATGCATGCTCCCTGTCCACCATCCTCCTTGATCCTTTGTCCAAGCACATCACCATTGCCAAAACCACCAGCTTCACCACGTCAATAGGTTTCTGTCACCCTCGAGAGATTGATAATCTGATTATTGGGAGGGGAAGGTTGATTACTCTAGGTTACTCGAGACCATTACACCAACAAGAAATTCAAACTATTCGAAGATATTTGTGTTTATATAATTTAGAAGGTTAACTAATGTGGCTTCCCCACCCTTTATTTCTCTTGGAGCATCTTCTAATCATTCTAATTTCTGACTGTCAGACACAATATCATAATTTATGGTTGGTTGTTATCAATGTTGATGTCTAGCATTGTAGAGAAAAGTTGGTCTATCACATAAACCTAATCAATTTGTATGTTAAAGTTTTATGTGAAAGTTTGAGCCTTCCCTTTCAGTTGATGGATGCCATTTGAAACGGCCTTAATGTGGAACGCAAACAAGGTTGATAGTTTTACTGTCAGGTGAGTGAATGCAGAGCATGTCCCAGTCATCACTTACCTCTCCATGTTAAGTTCCCAGTGGTTATGGTCCCAAGTACAGTGCTTGCTTCAGTATTATTACCCGGCTCCAGAGGAGAAAAGTCTGCTCAGTTACTTGGATTCTTAAATTTATTTAATGAAGTTAATTCAATTAACTATGAGCCATTTTATGTGCGAGAGTGGTTATCATGATATTCACAAGACCTTGTGAAATCAGACCTGCATGAGTTCCTGTCCTTAAAGAAAGAAATAATTTTTTGTTTAAAAAGTAAGAAAATGGAGGAAATATTTCTCTTTCTTCTGCACTATCCATACAGAGCAGTTCGTAACCCACATTTCTGATTCATACATGGGATTGGACTGGAAAAGGTGTGGTCCACCTTTCACAGAAGATGTTTGACCTCTGCCATTCATTATGGTCATGGCTGATCATCCAACTCAACAGCCTGTTCCTGCTTTCCCTCCATATCGTTTTGATCCCTCTAGCTCCAAGTGTAATATCCAACTCTTTCTTGAAATCATAGTGTTTTGGCCTCAACTACTTTCTGTGGTAGCCAATTCCACACATGATGAAATTTTAAAGTTTTCTTTTGAGAGTCCTCACCATCACCCCCCACCCCGACCTCATTCCAACACAAATAATCCTGAACAATTTCATCTCTGCTCATGTGCTATCCCAGGAATCAGTCTGGTAAACCTTTACTGCACTCACATTACTGCAGGAACATATTCCGATCAGGAGACCAAAACTGCATACTATATTCCAGGTATGGTCTCACCAAGGCTCTGTGTAATTGCAGCAAGGCAACCCTATTCCTGTGCTTGAATCTACTAGCTATGAAGACCAGCAAACCCTTTGCTGCCTTTACCACCCACTGTGCCTATATGCTTACCTTCAGTGGCTGGTGTGCAAAGGCACCCAGGTTTTGTTGAATATTCTCTTTGTTCCTTTCATTCAGATAATCTGCATTCCTGTCTTTGCCACCAAAATGTATAACCTCACACTTATCCACATTGTGTTGCATATGCCATGCAGTTGCCCATTCACTCGGCTTATCCAAATCACACTGAAGCATCTCTGCATCCTCCTCACAGCTTGTCCTCCTGCCCATCTATTTTGTCATCTGCAAAATTTGGAGATATTAAATTTCATTCCCTCATCTAAAACATTTATGATGAATAGCTGTGGTCAAAGCACCGATCCCTGAGGTATCCCACTAGTCACTTTGCAGAAAGACAATAGTCGAGACATGAAGAAGAACTGAACCATTGTGAAGTCATGACTTGGAATAAATGAAAGACAGACTTGCGTTGATATTGTGTTGTTCAGGATGTACTAAAGTAGTTGGTTAGTTGCATAGTCACTATAAGAAGTGTAGGAACCATTTGTGCACAGCAAAATCCCACATCTGAATTGTGATGAAGAGTTCATCTGTTCTGTGTTAAAATGCAGAGTTCTGCAGATGCTAGAAATTGGAACTCCAAGAAATGCAGGATTATGGACCCCAGCTGCTGTGTTGGCTGAGACCATTAGCTAGATATTTTCTGATGTGTAGAATCTATGCATTGGACTTGCTGGAAACCGATTGTTCAGGGAGGAATTTCATGAGCAGTGCACTTATTTAACTAGCAATCCAGAAAATTTCTGATCTGGTTTTACTCTGGGTCTGCTCCTGACTTATCTAGATTCTTTTTTGGGGGTTTTGCTGCATGTACATCATTGTTTGTATGCAACAAAATGTTTACGCTTATCCTTGAAATTAATTGCAACAGAATAAAATTTTAATTAAAACTCACAGCAATAGGGAATGATTGGAGAGAATAGAATAGATGCATTTAAGGGAAACTAAACAAGCATGTGAGGGAGAATGGAGTAGTGGGTGAGTTATATAGTTAAGGAAAGGAGGCTTGAATGGAGTGGCAGAGCTTAAAACAGTCTGTTTCTCTGCAATAGATTCTGTGTAATCCTCTGTAATTATTGCTATTATGATAGCAGTTGTAATTACATTTTATTGATGTAACTTATGTTACTGTTATGCTTATATAAAAAAAGCTGTTTGCCTGAAATCTAAAATAGTATTGCCTCACTAACAATTCATGATTGAAATTACTTCTGATTCCCTCCCGAAAATTGTGGAAAATCTATATTTGAATTACTTTTTTGTATATCTCCCACTTGCTGAAACCAGCTTAATTCAACGTCCTTTCAGGTCTGGGCTGAGCTGTATAGGATGGAGAAAAGGGAAAATACATAGATAGAACCATTCTGTGTCAGCTTATTTGCAGTTGTTTCTTCCATTAAAACAATGAACTAAGCAATTGTGAGTAGCATGGCAAAGTTGGAATCAAGTCTTCTAAACATTGTTATCAGACCATTTTGAATTAAGAAGTTTACTCTCATAAAACCCTTAGTCTTAACAGCTACAATACCAGTGACATTTTTTAGGACATGATTAAGTAGTTTTCATGGCCAGTTACTGAACCTGTCAGATAATGAGTAATCACATTTGCGTGATTTATACTCCTGAATGATATCTCCATGAGGGAGTGGCTGCTGGACTTTGTGTCTGTTATCAGAAAAGAACCTTCAAACAGAGTTTCCAAACTTGAGCAGAATTGCACAGTTTCAACACTGATCGATTGTTGAACTCAAAACTCTGAAATATTGTAATCAGAGTAATTGAGTTGGAAGTTGTACAGATGCAACAAACATTCAGCTACTCCAAGACCGTGTGCTTAGAGTTAAGGATCTCAATTGCTGTAATTTAAAGAATCAGGCCTTTAGCTTTTTTTTAAAAAAAAGACAGATGTGAAGGTAGAACATAGACTAAAGAAAGAATATCTTAGTTGTAAATCACTGAAATGGCTTCTGTGTACATAGAAAAGTAAGTGTTACAAACTGTTCAGTGTTTTACTTTTTGTCATTGGAACTATTGCATTTTTCATGTTAGGTTGTAGCCTATTGGATTTGCATCTTTAAGTAGAATTAATAGCCATAAAAATAGCTTTTATTTTAAACTTCTAATTCTGTCTTTCTGATTTTTTTTTGGTGCCATATGTTTATTTAACTGTTACTTGCATATACATTCCTGACTTTGTTTGGTTAGCAAGGCAATTGTACTATTATTCTTGAAATACTAAAACTTATTAAAGTTCGTTTTTAGAAGATAGTCTATTTACATTAATATTTTTTGGTACTGTTGGATTTCTTCTATGCCAATTCTCTGTTAAGAATATCATTTTCCCATTAATTAAAATGTATTTTAAAAACAATTGACCAATCGTTTTGAGACTCCTGAATTATATTTGAAATGACCATATATCCTAACTTTGGGTCCTGTTTTTTCTCCTTCAGACCATGATTATGGAATCTGTCCTTTCCTGCTTGAGATGGATTCCCCCATTCCAAACTGTTCTGCACTCATGCTGAAATGATTCTTGAAGCAATATAAATATCATGAAAGAAAGCCTTGAGAGATGCACAATAACATCCAAACATTCCAACAGCTGTATTATGGCTTTTTTTGTTTGCAATTACCAGTTGGAAATTCATTTTCGGGGCAATCACAAAATAGCAAAATAAATAAATTATACATGGAAGCCCATTTTAAAATAATCCTGCCACAAGTTTAGATGGCACGCACTCTCCCTTCAGACTGACAATGCATATGCTTACTAGAATGTTATATTTGTTTCCAGTAAATGTAAATCTTTCCAATAACTTAATGATATTATTTGTTATTGTTTTACCTTTTATTTTTAAATTAAGCTGTGGCTAATCTGATAACTGGGTGGGAAACAGAAATACTTGTCAGAATATCGTCCAAATCTTGTGGTGTAATTTGTGCAGCTCTACAGCAGAGGGAGTACTTTTGTTGAAAATGATTTGCCACCTTCTTTCACTGAGCTTTTCATTGTTCTGCCTGCTGACTACAAAAATAAGACTTTCTCCTCAGCTAAAATGCCAAAAAGGAAACTACTTCACATGCATTAATGTTTTAAGTCTTTCAGCACTAAAGACAGTTTTTTAAGACTAAGTTCAGTTTCTGTCCAACTAGTTTACAACTAATGCTCATATTGTGCCTGAGCGGTAAATATTTTCCAATCAACCTAATCAGGTGTGCTATTAAAAATTTCTGGTGCATGTGGGACTTTGAACCACAGACAGGGACACTACCATTGCGATACATGATACCTTGCTACATGATCAAAGTTGCTACCCTTTAACTCACTGGGAGAGATATACATTTTAATTTTCCTCTCTTTTTGGAATGCTGCTGAGAAAATTTCTGAATCATTGGGTTTGGTACTTCAGCGAACATGTATTTTATGCAAAAAAGAATCCAAGACAATAAATTGCTAATTTAAATAAGTAATTAACTTAAAGGCAATTAAAACCAACTAAAGTTCTTTTTCCAATTTTTGGTTAAAGAGCAGAACTAGAGGGAGTAAGGAATAAGGTCCACAGTCCAGATTGCCAATGAAGGAGCTGAGGAAAGGTGCTGGGAATCAGGGCTTGGGTTTATCTAACATTGACCTCACCACTTCTGCTGATGTACACTCCAAGGTGGTCTCAGCAAAGTTCTCACAGAAGCAGAGGTCAGAAGTGGGTTCCTTTCTGTAAAGGTTTTCCTCCGTTCCCAGTTTCCTTTATGGATATATTTTTGGGATGATTGGGTGGACTCACTCTTGCACCCGCACCAACCCCCCATTTCCACATTCCTCTCAAACCCCAGTCGTTTTCCCCAATTACACTCCAATCTACACCCCCAAACCCACACCCACACTTTCCCTCCCAACTCTACACCCGGGCCTACCTTTCCCCTCTCCCTCCTACAACTCCCTCTTTTCCATTCCCTTTCCACTCTTCTCCGCCCCACACCCCCCACTCTATTCTCTTTCTCCACTCACTCTATTCTCCTCCCCCCCCCAACTCTAGTCTCTATTCCCCACACTCTATTCTGATAGCCCCCCACTCCATTCTCTGCTACCCATCCTCCATTCTCTGCTTTCCCCCTACTCTAATATCTCCTCTCCCCACCCACCCAGTATTCATGCAGCATTTGTAATCTCTAACCATGTCACTGTGATACGATTGGTGCTGTATTCACTGGAATAAGTGTAATGTACCATGTCAAGGCATTCCATTGCCCTCCTTGTACTGCTCTGCATCCCACTATGTGGGGAATTATAGGAAACTGCTATTTGCAAGTGATGCGAATGTGGATTACTCCCATTACTGAGGGCCTGTTCTGTTTCTCATGTTCCCCACACCAGTTTTTTGCCAATGTGGATCTAATCACAGGAGGGACTATCAAAGCTCTGACTGAGGCAATGTTGGTGTAATGCAGCCCATTCTTTGACTAGGGCCTGCAGAGGAGCAGATGACAGGCCTCCTGAAGAAGTTGTAATGCTTGGATCAGTCTGAAGGGGGTGGTGTATCTTTCAGTACACTCCAGACAGAGTGTGCCATGGAATCCTAACATGCTGTTCTCTACACAGCTGGAGCAGGTAGGGAAGAGTCACTGGAAGAGGAGTAAGATCAGGACATTGAGTAGGAGGACCATTATCTTGTGCATGATAAATGCCCTAGTGTCAGGCACTACAGGACGGACAGAACCTCATTGATATCTTGTTCCAGTAAATGAGACTTGAGTGCAATGATCGTAATATTGTTGGTGTTCAAAAGGGGAATAGTCCATTTCAGTTCAGAGTAGGAAAAGCAGCCTCTGTCTTTTGTATATTTGCTTCTACTGTTACAGAAATGATTGGTTGAAAACTTTCCAGTCTGAATTCTCCCATACTGAACAATGGTAAGGTGCTGAGCTCCACAGGGCATTGGGGAAAGAGTAACAATAACTTGGAAATGATGTGGCTAGCAACAGGGTAAGCTGTGTGGCCTGATGCTTAAATAGTAATAGATAGAAGAATGTCTTTTTTCTGCAAGGAAGTGCAGCTGTGTCAGCTATGTCCCCTAAGGAAATGTTGGTTTGTAGATGCTATCTACTTTGTTCAGCTCTCTTGTGATTTTGAATACCTCTATCAAATTTCCTCTTGGGTGCTTTGTCTCCAAGGAGAACAATCCCAACTTCCTAATCTATCCTCATAACTGAATTTTCTCATTCCTGGAACCATTCTTGTAAACAATTCTCCAATGGCACCTACATTAATATTGAATAATTAATAGTATTGAATACTCCAACTGCGGTCTAACAAGTATCATATATAGGTGCAGCATCATCTTGCTCTCATACTCTATGCCTATTAATAAAGCTGAGAACAGTATATTTTGTTAACTGTGCTCTCTCCACCTATCCAGCCTCCTTCAATGATCTGTGTACATATACACCCAGGTTCCTCTGCTACTACACCTCCTTTACAATAGTATCCCCTACTTTGTCATTCAACGTTCTAAGCACATCACACTTCTCTGCATTAAATCTCATCTGCCCATCTATCCACCCACTCTCTAACTTTTGGAGTTCCTCACTGTCCTCCTCAAAGTTTACAATTTCTCCAAGTTTTGTGTCATCTGCAATGTTTGAAATTTTCTCTACACACCAAAGTCCAGATTAGATTCCCTACAGTATGGAAACAGGCCCTTCGGCCCGACAAGTCCATGCCGACCTTCTGAAGAATAACCCACCCAGACCTATTCCCTTACATTTACCCCTGACTAATGAACCTAACACGATGGGCAATTTATCATGGCCAATTCACCTAACCTGCACATCTTTGGATTGTGGGAATAACCCGAAAGAAACCTACGTAGACATGAAGGAATCGAACCCAGGTCCTGGGCACTGTGAGGCAGCAGTGCTAATCACTCAGCCATTGTGCTGCCCATTTAAAATATATCATTAAACTATATAAGGAAAAGCAAGGGCCCTGTTATTGACCCCAGGGGAACTACATGCAAATCTCTCTCTAGCTCAAAATATACATAGTCCATTGCTCTGTTTCCTTTCAGTCTGTCAGTTTCAAATCCATGTTGCTACTGTTCTTTTATCCTATAACAAATGAAACTCAATAATAGGAAATTAAGATTGGAAAGCTCTAGTTGAAGAGTGACCATTGCTGCAAACGTGATGGTCTGAAAAATCACTTTCTGTATTGCAAGTTCTCTATCTTTAATTTCATATTTTACAGTATTACGTGTTACCTGCCACCTGTTATTGCATTCTGTCTTGTTCATCATTTCAACAATTTATAGTAAACATTTGCCCTTCACTTTTCAGTCCTTTGCAATATGAAGGAAACAAATGCCTTTGTAGTTCATCAAAAGCCATTAATTCATGCTTGGAATCATTGAAACTTAAGAATTTCGAGGCATGCTGAAGGGTGGCATGGTGGTTCAGTAGTTAGCACAGCTGCTTCACAGCGCCAGGGACCTTGGTTCAATTCCAGCCTCAGGTGTATGTCTGTGTGGAGTTTACACATTCTCCCCATGTCTGTGTGGGTTTCCTCCAGGCGCTCTAGTTTCCTCCCACCATCCAAAGATATGTAGGTTAGGTGAATTGGTTGTGCTAAATTGCCTACAGTGTTCAAGGATATATAGGTTAGATGCATTGGTCAGGAGAAATGTGAAGTAATAGAATAGGGGAATGGTTCTGGGTGGGTTATTCTTCAGAGGGTCTTCAGTGTAGACCTGTTGGGCTGAATGGCCTGTTTCTACACTATAGGGATTTGATGATCCATATGATATGGTACAGAATTATTTAAATACCAGTTCTTATTGTGAATAGTGGTTTTCTGACAGTTGATGGATGAAATCAGGGTTGGATTTGTTTGCATTTCATTTGCTTTCCACTCTATCTTCATGCCTATCTTTTTATTAAAGCTGGCAAATAAAATAAATTATATTCATTTTTCCGGTGTATTAAAGTGGAAGGCCGTCAGAGCAAAGCAACAAAACTCATGACGTTTTTAAAAACATTTTTTCCCAGGATGTAGATGTCATACCTTTTTCCAAATCTATTGCCCATCCTTAATTGTTGGTCAATTTAAAGACGGCTGACGTAAGAGTCAACCACATTCCTGTGGGTCTGAAGTGACATGTAGGCCAGACCAGACAATGATGGCAGATTTCCTTCCATAAAGAGCACTAGTGAACTAGATTGTGTTTTGTTTTACAATGTTCAACAGTGTTTACATGGTTATCCTGGACTAACTTTTAATTCCAGATTATTTTTCACTATTTGAATCCATGTTCCCAGGCCTGAGGTTGTGGGTTGCTAGTCCATAGATGCCATAATTGTCTACATGGTTGACTAATATCTCTCTCCAAGCATGTCTCAAAGTCACAAAAACAAACTCAAGTTGTACAGTACACACATCTGACACACATATTTCTAGTACAAAGTTTTTCATACCAGCTAGCCAGAGCCCCTATTTGGCTCTCAGAACCAGGAGTTTGTTAACATCTCACTCCAATAACAACATTGTCTGTTGACCTGATGTGTACAGCCACACAGTGACCATTTTAAAGTTACTTGAAACAAATTAACCCTTTTAAATTCAGGGGATTTTTGGATGATGATTAATGTTGCACTACAATTAAATGTTGGATTCATTTTGTGAAACATTGATTTCACAATCTCTGCAGATTTTAATCTGCTCCCACCCTATGGAGTAGATGCAAGCAAATGATGCCTCCAATATAAAAGGAGCTGGGAAAGTTTACCCTCCTCACCACAAAAACAAAATATTTACCAATTGGTAACTCCAAGTCCAGAGGACTTAATTTTGAATCATAGTGTTTCTACACTGGGTTATATGTTAACATTGGTCAGCTTGCTATTAAGGATATGGAGAGCTTTAAGCCAGTGCCAGTGTCTAAGAAACCACAAAATATATGTTGCTCTGACCCAAACTCTGCACTCATTTTCTTTCCCTCTTTTAAAGCTGTTTCAGAGAAACAAGAAGAGTGCCTGTAACATTTGGAACTGCAAACCAACATTGGAGTCCACGTACTATTATTCTAACATGAAGCAAAATAGTGTGGATGGTAGACTGGAAAGACAGATGCTAGAGATACTCTGCACCTGTGCAGAAAGAAGCAGTTACCATTTCAATTCAATGAGCTTCCATTGGAACTGAAATGCTGTTTGAAATGTAACAGGTTGTAAGGAGCTACAGAGGTAGTGAAAAGGGTGGAGAGTAAAGAGTAAAAGGGAAGGCTTGTAAAGCCAATATGATTAAATTATCAATGGGATGAGTGCAGAACACAGTACATACGTTAATGAGACATAAAAATGAACAAAAAATTTACATAGAGGAGTTGAAAATGACAGAAGCAGAATCATTACCAGGAACTGCTGTCAAACAATGGGACAAGTGACTGTGATTCTCAGTTGTTGAATTCAATGTTGAGTCCAAAAGGCTGCAAAGTGAATGATGAGAGATGCTATTGAACTTCAATGCAACAGTGTCAGAGTTCAATCTCAGAATGGAAGCAGGAAAGAGCATTGAAATAACAGGCAACTGGAAGCTCAGTCATTTTTGCGGGGCTGTTCCACAAAGTGATCTCCCAATTTGCATTTGGTCTATCAATTTACAAAAGATTGTTTCATTAGTAACAAAGTAAATTGCTGTTTCACCTGAGAGAAATGTTTGGGAAGCTGGTCATTGGGAAAAGAGGTCAAGAAAGGGCAGGTGTTGGATCAGAATTTAACTCATAATGTCAAAATGACATTTCACATGTAAATAAAATGATTTTCAAACAACTTAAGTCATATTATTTGGAAATCGTTGTCAAATTGCGAAGCAAATTTTTCAGGGAAGATTGTGCCTCCTTAAGTGACCATTATTAATGTGTATTACATTCAAAGTTACATTAAATTTATTTATAGCAATGGAGAGATAGCATGTGCAT
Source organism: Chiloscyllium punctatum (assembly GCF_047496795.1). NCBI lineage: Eukaryota > Metazoa > Chordata > Chondrichthyes > Orectolobiformes > Hemiscylliidae > Chiloscyllium > Chiloscyllium punctatum. The sequence goes on along the minus strand of NC_092765.1, from coordinate 27,350,960 downwards.
TAGCATTGTGCACTTACCACCAGCACAGAAGCTGCACTCTACACAGATTGCATCATTCTATAAATACTCAGGCTGCATTACATCTGAACCAAGCTCTCCCCCATCTCCTTTATAGTTTAACCTGTCGGTACTATATAACACATGACATTCCACTTTAAGGTGTAGCCTCTATTCTGCTCAGTCACACCCTACTATGTTAACGGTGAAGTTCTGGATATGAGTTTCACCTTTTTTTGCAAGCAACAAGTCTTTATGAGAAGTATTTGTAATTTAAGTATAACATTGGTTGAACAACAAATTAGCAGCCATTTTTTTAAAAATACATCCGTGTAGCCTTCAATGTCCAGGATTATTGGACATTATCTTGGTGACCTGCTGATATGTGTTGACTGTGGCACAAACCAATGCAGATGAAAAGCTATTGTGATGTGTTTGTGCTGCAGATGAAAAGCTATCGTTTTCCTGCTGGAGAGGATTGGGGGAAACTGAATGGGAGACTCGAAGGCTAGCCTCTCCTTCCTGCTCAAGCGTCTTGTCAGCTCTGCAGCTCTGGACGATATCTTGGTTACAATGATTGATAGAATTTTGCACTGGTGAAATGGAACAGAAATATCATTGACTTTTTGCATAACAAGTGAAGTCCTGGGAATTCATAGTGCCTTGTGTTCCCTTTTTTCACCTACAATTTGGAAAAGAATACTAACTTTTACACTTGGAGTCATTTTCAAATTGTTTCAAAATTTGAACTCATTTCTATTCATGTTACTAATGTCATTACGTTTTTACAGTAGACATCCCATGTAGTTTTAAGTAAAAGCCAACTCCCACCAGTCAATCTGCACTCTTTGTAAATTTGAATAAAATGTAACAAGCCTAAGAGTCAAGCAAATAATCTTGACCATCATATTGGATCTAATGTGAGATTTCCTTGCCTTTTCTAATGGAAGATACACACGAGAGTATGGAGCTTGGATTTGAGCTATTAGTCAACTTTATTAAATGGTGTTGTTAAACAGTACGGTGTGGACAGTCCCAATCTAAAATTTCTTACATATCTTTAGGGACCATTATTTCTGGGAAAGCAGAGCTGAAAATGTGTTGCTGGAAAAGCGCAGCAGGTCAGGCAGCATCCAAGGAGCAGGAGAATCGACGTTTCAGGCATAAGCCCTTCTTCAGGAATCCTGAAGAAGAGCTTATGCCCGAAACATCGATTCTCCTGTTCCTTGGATGCTGCCTGACCTGCTGCGCTTTTCCAGCAACACATTTTTAGCTCTGATCTCCAGCATCTGCAGTCCTCACTTTCTCCTTTCTGTGAAAGCAGTTTAACAAACTGGAGAATAGTTGACGTTTAGGCCCTTCTTCCTTGTCTTCTGTATCACTAGTTCGTACTTATAGCACAGAGAAAAAAGTACTTCTTTTCTAATAGTTTATTTCTCTTAAGGAACATTTCTGAATCTGCTCACACATGGCCTTATACGGCACATAATGAAATAGGTAAAGTAATGTTTTACCAATGAGTAGACAATTTCACACTGTTATCATTTATGGCCTAATGTCCTGTAACTGTGGATTGTCCAATGAGCAATCTAAGTTAAAATCAGATGGGTTATTACTTTAGCTGTTGAAGTGTGTGTCCTACTGCTGAAGCAAGGCAGGATAGTGTCAGAGTCATGATTAGAGTGGTGCTGACAAAGCACAGCAGGTGAGGCAGCATCTGAGGACCAGAAAAATCAAAGCTTTGGGCAAAAGCCCTTCATCAGGAATGAGACTCAATCTTGTCCACTCCTTTAATTTTCTGTTGAATGAGATGGATAGCCATTGCCAATGGGAGAAGGGTATTTTAGTATCTGTCAAGACTGGCGATTGATCAGTGGTTACCAGACCAACATTCCAAGATGTATTATCAAAAGAGTAAATCTTATTGAGAAATAGTTTTGCCACACCTTATCATGTTTGTTGACTGGCTTGTGCACTAACCGATATCAAGCATATTCAACTACTTCATCTCAGCGATCATACTTTTTTACATATGACCCTGACCCAAGTTAATAATTAGCTGGATCCAAGATGGCCCATCTTGGTACTGAGCATGGCACTGTGCTCACTTCATGTTGGGAGAGATACCACTTCAGCGGTGGAGCATGTCCTCCACCCTCCCCCAAGCCAGAGGGAAGAAAGTGGATTCCCAGCTGCAAACCTCAATTTGTCTGTAAGGCTCATTAATGAGACAATTGACACCCGTTGCCCCAAGACAGTTAAAAGTGAGTTGCATATTGCATAGGGACTGAACACTCTCCCATATCCTTGGAACGTAACCCAGCAAACACTCTTGGGTTTGCCAATGGCCTCCCAGACACTTTGTGCCCAATCGAGGGTGGGGGGGTCACTTTCTTCTGGCTTCCCTGCCCAATACCCCCTGCCTCGGACTATTGCCCCACAACTTCCATCCTGCCTTCACTCTCCTATGGTTTGGGGTGCCATGGCACTGGACTGGAGCTGCTGCCCTCTGAATAGCTGGTGGTTGGGACTTCATCATCCGGGATCTCCACTTGTGGCCAAAACCCAATAATCGTCACTTCACTTCCAGAAAAATGTCTGATTCTGTCAGGTCACAATGGCTCCCTGCTGGTTCTTCAATTCTACCCAACAAATACCCTGTCATTTTCCAACTCTACGAGGCATCATAGAAATTTCAATTCTGGCCTTACGTATCTACAATCATAGTTGGATAGCAATAAGTTGAAACCCATGTTGTGTCCCCGTCTAAACCCGAGCCAAGTCAAATTTAACTCCTCTGCTATTGTTTGTGCTGGGAACAATTAATTTGCTGCACACTTTGAACCAAATATTGAATGTTCCTTGTGTGGCTAAGTCAAATATTGATTGTAGAAGTAACTAACAGGCCCATCCAGAAAACTACAATATTTATCCCATTTGCTACATTAATTCAATGATACTAAAGAAAAGAAAAAAAAACTTTACACACATAACTACAGACTCTCCAGTTCTCTCTCACTCACACGCGAGCACATTGACTAATCATTGGCTGTGTTGAGACCTAGCTATTAATACCAACATAACCATGAATATAAACACCTGAACATGTTCTAAGAAATGGTCAATGTTTCTCACCACAGTCAGATCCACACAGTGGTTAAGTTTTTCATGGTCACATAACGCTGCTTTTTAGGTAGCATAGTTATCACTAGTTGTTACATTTGGGATATACGTTGAAAGGTAAGTTGCTGGAACTTCTGTATTGGTGTCTGGGAGGGATACAAACCATCTACTGCTGTTAGAGAATGTTACCTCAACCATACCCTTTAGTTCAGTATCCTGGAATTGATATTCTTGATATCATGAAAAAAAGCTTCAAAATAATAAAGATGGACAAATATGAAACCACCATAGCAATCTTGGCATATACTAAAGCTAAATACTAGCTTTGATGATAAAAGCCAGAGGCACCATGTCTGTAATATCCCAGCAATGGATTTTGCTAGATATCACTACTATTCGCCAATTGCTTCACCAGCTGAACGTAGCTGGGCAGAACAAATGGATGGAGAAGGTGAGGACTGCAAATGCTGGAGATCAGAGCTGAAAATGTGTTGCTGGAAAAGCGCAGCAGGTCAGGCAGCATCCAAGGAACAGGAGAATCAACGTTCCTGAAGAAGGGCTCATGCCTGAAACATCGATTCTCCTGTTCCTTGGATGCTGCCTGACCTGCTGCGCTTTTCCAGCAACACATTTTCAGATCAAATGGATGCTCAGCAAAATGTTCATGGTTTGGTGGTGGGCACCAAAGCACACATTTTCCATTGAAAAATTTATGAATTAAGGAGAAGGCAATGGAAAGTTAGGTTGTATGGGAAATACAATGTACAGTAGAACATTGTTATTGTAAAAAAGCCCTATCTTTATTTTAGTGTTCACAGCTGATGTATGAAGCAGTCCTTTGTTTCTTATTCAGCAAGTAATTACATTTCTCTGCATTTTTGCTTCCAAACTCATTTTAATTTTGATTTGCTACCACACATGCCACTTACACTGCACTAAACTGCTGCCCTGGTAAATGACCTTGAATTCTGCCAACAAAAATAAAAAAAATCAATTTTGTCATCCATCTGTTACTATGTAAACAAAACAAATGAGTTATTTTAAGCAATGGCTACAGTTATTCAGAAGTCCCTTCTTAAAATCTTTTTAGGTGCATTGAACACATCTCAACTTTCTGCAGTAAAACAAAATATTCTGATATTAACTAAAGGTGGGTGGGGGTGATTAATATATATGTATTTTTATAAATATGATTTTTAATAAATGTATTTTTCAGGAACATATCTATGTGTATTTTAGAATTTGCTATAATAGTTTCCAAGGTAATACTGACAAATTTCTACAGTGTCTTGTAGGTGTAGCCTACCCTGGGTTACATGGTTATGTTTTCATTGCTATTGGTTTGTCTCCCTCGGTCTAGTTTTACATATGTAGAAAGATGTTGCCCTGAAGATCAGTGTGATCAGGATTAAGGCGCCAACTCGAAGATACCTCCTCCTATCGCCCCTTCAACCACAACCTCAACCCCCATCACCAAACCATCATCTCCCAGACCGTACACAACCTCATTAGCTCAGGGGATTCCCCATCCACAGCTTCCAACCTCAAAGTTCGGGAACCCCGCACTGCCCGGTTCTACCTCCTACCCTCCACAAGCCTGACTACCCCAGCTGACCCATCATCTTGACCTGCTCCTGCCCCTTGATACTGTCCTATCTCCTCTGGTCCAGGAACTCCCCATACACATTCGGGATATCAGCCACGCCTTCCACCTCCTCCGAGATTTTCGTTTCCCTGGCCCCCAACACCTCATCTTCACCATGGACATCCAGTCCCTATACAAAGGGTCAGTTAGACTTGTAACATCAGCTGTTTTCTCTCCTTACAGATGAGCTGAGATTTTCCAGCATTTTCTCTTTTGGTTTCAAATTCTAGCATCCGCAGTAATTTGCTTTTATCCAGTCCCTATACACCTCTATCCGCTATGACCAGGGCTTCCAAGCCCTCTGTTTCTTCCTCTCCCCGTATCCCCACCAGTACCCTTCCACTGACACTCTCATTTGTTTGGCTGAACTGGTTCGTACCCTCAATAATTTCTACTTTGAATCCTTCCACTTCCTCCAGATGAAAGGGGTAGCCATGGGCCCCAGCTATGCCTGCCTCTTTGTCAGCTATGTGGCACAGTTTATCTTCTGCCATTACACTGGCACCATTCACACCTTTTCCTCTATACGTTGATGATTGTTTCGGTGCCACCTCAGGCTCACACGAGGAGGTTGAACAGTTCATCAACTTCTCCAACACATTCCACCTCGACCTTAAGTCCACCTGATCCATTTCAGACACCTCCCACCCCTTCCTGGAACTCTCCATCTCTATCAATGGTGACTGACTCAACACTGATATCTCTACAAACTCACCAACTCCCACAGCTACCCGGATTAAATCTCCTCCCACCCTGCTGCCGCATCTGCTCCCAGAAGAACCAGTTCCACCACACAACACAGCAGATGGCCTCCTTCTTTAAAGACTGCAACTTCCCCTTCCACGTGGTTGATGATGTCCTCCAGCGCACCTCCACCCTCAAACCCCACCCCTCCAACTGCAATAAGGATAGAACACCGTAAGGATCCTCACCTTCTACCCCACCAACCTTCGTATACATCACATCATCCTTCGCCATTTCCATCACATACAAACAGACTCCACCACCAGAGATATATTTCCCTCCCCACCCCTATCCGCTTTCTGTAAACACCATTCCCTCCGCGACTCTCTTGTCAGGTCTACGCCCCCTGCCAACCCACCCTCCCCTCCTGGCTCCTTCCCCTGCCACCACAAGGATTGCAAAACCTGCGCCCACACTTTCCCCCCTCACCTCTGTCCAAAGTCCCAAAGGAGCCTTCCACATCCATCAGCATTTTATCTGCACTTCCACAAAGGTCATTCACTACCACATCCATTGCTCCCGATGCGGTGTCCTCTAAACTGGGGAGACTGGACACCTACTCACAGAGTGCTTCAGAGAATATCTCCGGGACACCCGCACCGACCAACACCACTGCACCGTGGCTGAACACTTCAAATCCCCCCTCCCACTCCACCAAGGACATGCAGGTCCTGGGCATCCTCTATCGCCAAACCCTAACCACCCGACGCCTGGAGGAAGAATGCCTCATCTTCCGCCTGGGGACCCTCCAACCCCACAGCATCAATGTGGATTTCATGAGTTTTCTCATTTTCCCTTCTCCCACCTTATCCCAGTTCCAACCTTCCAATTCGGAACTGCCCTTGTGACCTGTCCTACCTGTCCATCTTCCTTTCCACCTATCGTCCTCTCTGACCCATCAGCATTACTCCCACCTCCATCCACCTATTGCACTCTCAGCTACCTTCTCCCCAGCCCCACCCCCCTCCCATTTATCTCTCCGGCCCCAAGGCTCCCAGCCTCATTCCTGATGAAGGGCTTTTGCCTGAAACGTCGATTCTCCTGCTCCTCGGAAGCTGCCTGATCTGCTGTCCTTTACCGGCAACACACTCTCGACTCTAATCCCCAGCACCTGCAGTCCTCAGTTTGGCCTACTTAATCCATCTAATGCCTACTGGCACATAACAATTCAATCTCAAGCTTGATTAGTGGAGCTGGATGCTGTCCCTGGCTCCAGCTGGGAAGGAACTATTATTTCAATTTACATTATTACCAAATGATCCCTTCTGTAAAAAAATTAAAACACTTTTAAATGAGTGCAAATCCTGGCCACAGATAGATTAGCGACAAATCTAAATAAACTGTACTGACAAACTGTGCTGAGACTTGTGTGCTGCTGAAGACACCTTGCATGTTGGGACTGAAACGTATGTAACACTACAGGTGCAGTAAACTCTGCCAGCAATGTATTGCGTAATGTATTATGGCTTTGCTGTATTTATTTTAGGTTCCCTCTTAGAAATAAACACAATGCCATTATCTAATTTGATTGCACCACTTTCAAAAATGTCATTCTTTTCCCCACTGGGAATTTTCTTGATTTAAAACTTTGTACTATTAGTTGTGGATACTTCAAAATAGTCTTCTACAGTTGTTAAATGTGCACACTTGAGAGTAGTAATTGTAGACTTCAATGTAAGTTTTAAATGTGCAGCTCAATGTCTTTCCCATCCCCCATCCCACTCTAATAGTCCAGTAGAAATTAACGTTTTTTTTTGCGGTGGTGTTAACTTGTAGAGATATCACTTCATCCCTGATCAATGATCAGACCAAGTGTTAAAATAGAACTGTAACATTATTCCAGTTTAATACTGCTTCAGAGGGTGAATTCATGATTACCGAGTAGATAGGTAGAATATTCACATATTACTGTGTGGTATTAACTACAGGTAGCCATTACATTAAAAAAAAGACTTGATTATCTGTTTCATGGGTCCAGTCTGAAGTACTACGGATTATAGCCCTTTGAGATTTTTAAAATTACTTTCCAACAGCTAATTCATGTAAAATGTTGTAGTGATGGAGGTGACAGAATTGTAGACAATTACATGATAAACAATTCCATTATTTGCAATCACATGTCCACAGTCATGAAGCCACATCCAGAGAACAGCCAATTTGACCTGTAATTTTAAGAACGCGAGCAGTGGATTAAGTGGTGCCGACTGTCCTCCACTGTGCTTCACCTCGCCACCTCCCCCCCACCCACGCCCCCCCCCCCCCCCCACCTCCACCCTCCCCACCTCAGGTTTAACCGAAGTTGTTGTGCTCAGCATAAAGATGTGGTTTCTAATGCTTCTGTATGGAAGAGCAGCATTCATCCTACCATTCATGATCTGGTAATACCCATCCATCAAGTAGATTTGCCACCTGTTTTATGCAAAGCAATTTGTTTTGATATCACAGAGATGAGCTTACTCCATTCGGGCCCTCCCAGGCTATCTTGTTCCAGTTCTTACATGGATTTTGTGAGGATAAGTAATACTGTCTACCTCGTTGAAATTTCTGTGTCAGTTGTTGTTGCTATGTCAACAAAATAATCCAACACATTAGCTTCCCCCATCCAGGGAAACAGCATTACGTAAGCTTGTGAGGACTTCAAACCTTTCATGTGACACACAGTACAACGTAGGAGCAAGTGGACCAGTCCTTTCAGGACTTGTGAAAAACAGGACATGGTGCAGCAGTAACTATTCAAACTGTTAAATAGGAAACCTCTTAGTCATCTGAAATCAGTGTGAATTTTCACAACAATGTACACTTTTTACACAAGAAACCAGGATCAGATTGGATATAGCACATTTAATGTTGACAGTAGGCCTTCATTATTTAAGGTAAAAACAATGACAGCAGATGCTGAAAATCAAATACTGGATTAGTGGTGCTGGAAGAGCACAGCAGTTCAGGCAGCATCCAACGAGCAGCGAAATCAACGTTTCGGGCAAAAGCCCTTCATCAGGAATAGACATAGTGACAGCTTGAATCACTCATATTAAGAGCCCAAAACTTAGATCAATTTCTCATCAAAATGCTGATCCTTTTATTTATTTGAAAAGCAGGCATTTTCATTCTCTGTTATCAATGCTACTGTCGGGCATTGATTGAATAATGCCCTTAAACAAATGTCCCCTGCCAACTCTCATTAACACCTTTTTTAAGTAACTCCAGAGCTTCAATTTGAGCAGATTATTTCTTCATTGGCTTGTTGATCTTCCATTTGTTTGTACAACTAACAGTTTTATACCCCCTCGTTACTTATTGGTAGAGTTACATTAAAGACGGAGAAATCAGAAGTGTGTTAGTTTATCTAAGAACCTCACAGCTAACAGCTGCTGCCGGGGATTGATCTTATTCTCACGGCCTGGTGACTTAAGAGTGGGCCCAGGCCTCATATCTGGTCAGATTTCAATTCAATCTTCAATGGGTGTTGCATGCATTCCAGCTGGCAACTGATATGATTACTCAGTAATTCCTCATTGGGGTTTTGCTGTTCTTACACGATAAATGAAATAAAAACATAGTACTTGGATGTTGTAATGTGGTTTCTATGTGGACCTTTTGTTTTTTAAAGAACAGATCAGCTAACGTATTTCAGCCATTAGCATGTTAGCTGTAGTTGGATACGAGACAGTGAAAATAATCGTTTCCTCTGGAATGAATGGAAAATTACATATAGATTTCTTTCTTCACAAACTGTACCCTGTGCTGGCTTGTAGAGACCATTATCTATGTTCTTATCTACTGTGTAGATAGCTGCTGAACTGTTTTGGATAAAATGATGAGTTCTCTCGAACTTGGTGTGGAGTTTTCAGGAGCACTTTTCACTATGAAGGAAGAGACGGGTTATCAATTGCCGATACAGAAGACAAGGTGATACTGCTTTTACAAGAATGACCGTTTACTGACCATGCCTTTGCTTGAACTCTACTCAAATGGATCCTATTAAAAGAGGAACAACAGGTAACGGAAAAAAGCTCAGGACAAGTTTGTCTGAAGTGACTAATGGAAGAATAAAGCAAACGTTTATGTACCATTTGACGGGAAAGTGGAGTATACAGTCTTTAATTATTGCAAAAAGCTGAATTCAAGGCAGTGATTGAGGTGATGCATATGTTCTATTCTTAATACTGAACAGCAATTACATACACTGGTGATGAGATCTGACTTTATATATGGTCCCTTCTGATTGAATGATTTAAAATAACTTAGCTGAATGAGATTTTTCTTGAAGCAAGGGTAAAATAATTTACCAAACTTGTGGAAATAGTATACTGAGCTGATTGCAGTATGGACTATCAATGTTAATTAAAGTTTGAAAAAAGAACTGATATAATACTTGATTATGTGTGAGACTGAAACATAGAAGGATGAATACAGATAGAGATATTTTGTGGAACGTAGATATTCTCGGGGTTATACAGGGAAGGTAGTAGCCAGCAATGAACATTGTAAGGTGTAAAGCATGTTCTGGAACTTTGCTTGATTTATAAATGGAAATTAAGTGTTTTTGAAGCATTCCAGAATAAAAATTATTGTTCATGATGTCTTGTGATACATGATTAATTTTCTTGATAAATAGGGCAGCGTTGCACTTTTTTCTCTCACAATTTGTTCCAGCTGTGGTAATAGATCAGATATTATCATTCATGGGAAATGGCTGCCTAAAGATGACAAACATTTTCTGTTCAAGGTACAGATCACAGAATGCTGGAGTGGGAATCTTGGCTTATTTTTCCTGTCTTTCCCAAAGTACCCACATTGCAATGTTGGTGCGAAAGATAATGCAATACAGACTACTAATGTGATCACCATATTTTCGTTAAGACCACATGTTGCACAAGCATGGGAGTCAGTACACCGACAGCTTGTGTTAAATGAGAAATTGGCATTGTCAATAAAAGTTCTATCTAAATGTTATTTTAATCTGATATACTTTGCCTGGAGAGTAATCCACATTCTTGGTATGTTTATTATGCCAAATTATTTCTGGTCTTTGGTTGAAAGTAGTTTAATTAAAGACTAGCAGTTATTATACAGCCTCAACACATCACAAAGGGCTTATAGCTAATGGAATATAATTGAAATGGCATCATGATTGCATGTAAGTTGGTGATAGGCACATGAAAGATAAGCAGATCTTGAGCATTGTTTTCTTTTTGAGAAAGACAGTTATTCATTGGATCTGTTTTAGTTCAGGATATAAAAAAGATCTTTACAATCTTTGCCTGTATTGAATGATGTTGTGTGTTGTATGAATACAGTTAAAATAGAGAATTAAGTAGAACTGTAGACTTTTCAGTCAGTCATTGGCAATTATGTTAGATCAGGACCATTCTGACAATTTCATATTGTTTAATGTAACCGTAAAGAATCACAGACATTTCTGTAGATATGGCCAGGTTTCATTTTTGGAAGTGTGAATCAAATTGATAAAAATGGAAGCCACATGATATCACACCTTGCCATTTTTCCTGTGATTTTTCATTATTTTAGGTGTAAAATATAAAGATATTAGCACATTTATAAAAAGACACATTTTGGAATGAGACAGAAGCCAGCTGGGGGACTTGGCCTGTCTGACTTGAGCATGTCTTACTGCCACTCCAATCCGTCCCACTTGAGAAGGCAGTCCATGACATAATATTGTTATTTCTGAACTTGGGTTTGACTGTGGTGAGAAAAATTGGTGTTATTTTTCAATTCTGTGAAAGTCTGGTACTTTTATAAATTTTAAATTTAATCTATTGCTCAAACCAGCCTGTTGAGAGACATTATTACACAGCTTTGCAGCAGGTGAGTCTTGAATTTGGGCCTCTCGATCCAGAAGTAGGGACATTACCACTGTACTACAAGAGGGCCCTCAGGTCTTTTTATAAAGGTCAGAATATTATTTTGAACAGTAAGTTCAAATCAAGCTCAGTGTCCAATAAGCCACCTGGGACGATGATTGCTAAAGAGTTTGGTAACTTAAGTTTTCAGACAAAGATGAAGGAGGGGGCAAAAACAATTCCAAGCAGTCAGGTCTGGGGAGAAGTCTTCAGAGAAAGTTCCAGAAGCTGAAGGCTCGGAAAGTATCAGAAAAGAAAACATCCTACAGCATTGTTTAGGGAGCACATGCTAAGCAACGACTGAAGATGGATTGGCAATTTGTTTTAAGGATCTTGTGGATCAGATACGAAATAAAATAATACCAAGAGTATACAGAGAAATTTGCCCAAATGGAGCTTTGCAGTTTAGTAAAAAATCTTTCATATGGAGATAGGAGTCATTATTTACTGAAGTTTGAGTGCATGTAAGGGTATTGCTATGATAAATCGGACAAATCTTCTTTTCCAATATTTGCAATTGTTCTTGTCTCAAATAATATAGTCTGTGTTTTCTTTTATGTAAAAATATTTATGTTCAGTTGTTAAAAGTATTTTGGGAGAAAGTGAGGACTGCAGATGCTGGAGATCAGAGCTGAAAATGTGTTGCTGGAAAAGCGCAGCAGGTCAGGCAGCATCCAAGGAGCAGGAGAATCGACGTTTCAGGAATTCCTGAAGAAGGGCTCATGCCCGAAACATCGATTCTCCTGCTCCTTGGATGCTGCCTGACCTGCTGCGCTTTTCCAGCAACACATTTTCAGCAAAAGTATTTTGGGAGTCTGTTATGAATATTTTCAACAACTGACTTCAATGTTAAGCAAAAAGGAAAATCAAACTAAGTTTCACTTTAAAGTGGCTGGATTCTGTTTATTTAGTGGATACTCTATACTTGCCTACATGAAAGCATCCCCAACAACACTCAAAAAGCTTGACGTCATTCAGTACAATGGAGCCCGCTTGATTGGCAGTCTATCCACTACCTTCAATATACACTCCGTTCACCATGAAGCACAGTGACAACATTCTACACCATTGATAAGATGTGCTGCAAAAAAAATCACCAAGGCTGCTCTGACAGCACCTTCCGGTCTCAGGATATCTACTGCTAGAAGGATAAGGACAGTTGATGCATGGGAAGGCCAATACATGCTCCATTCTGACTTGGAATGATTTCATTGTTTCTTCAGTGTACCTGGGTTAGAATCCTGGGAAGACCACAGGAAACAGTACTGTGCCTGTCCCAGTACCCCAAGACTAATGAGAACTCTCCACCACCTTCTCCATTGTAATTATGGATGGGTAATAAACACTGGCCCAACCAGCAATATCCAGTTCACCTCAACAAATAAAATAAATCTACTCAGCCCTGCAGTGATTGATTGTTTATGTCTAAGGCCTGGCTGCTGCAAAGCAATCATGTTCCCTGTCGATTCTGGTTGTAAATCTATATAAGTATCTGTAAATCTCTTCCTATTGTTGTAATATTCTACATCACAATTATCTCAGTCATCAATCATCAGATTTTCAAACACTGGTTGCTATTGAATACCTATACATTCAGTTCATGCAGCACATAGTTGACACAACGGTATTGATTGTACAGATTGAGATAAATAGCAGAAAAATTTAATCAAATATTTAATAGTTAACACAGAAGAGAAAAGCTGCCATTTTGTATGATACATTTAATTCTACAGGGAGTTGCCTACCCCATTAGTTTTCCTTAGACCACCTCAGTCCACAGTCTGGAGTTGTCTTTGAAACAGTAATTGATGTTTCAACAGTATTTCCTTAGCATGGTTTATAGTGTGTGATGCAATCAGAAATAAACGAGCCCTAAGCTTTCAAAGGAGAGATTCAAAAGGATGACCATAACCTTGGTCCAAAGAGGATAACCATAGGGAGGGTTCTGAAAAGAAATGAGGGAGGTGGAGAGGAACAAGCCATTGCAAATGGTATTCCAGAATGTGGCTCTTCGGCAGCTAATAACACAGCTGTAAGCGTCCAGCAAAAAGTTGGTATTGACCAAAATGGTTTAAGTGATACATAGATTTTGAGGTGAGGGCTATTTGGGTTAAATTTAGAGAGATGGGGATGAACTTTAGATGCAATGGTGAAAATTTTAAATTGGAGCTACTGTGTGGCGTGAAGTCAACATAAATTATCAGAAACGGCAGTAAGGTCTGAGCAAGACTTAGTGCAGGATAGGATTCACCAGGAGAGATTGGCATGGGCTGACCCATGGATGTGGGTGAGGAGTTCAGAAAAGCTTGGAATAAATCATGGCTGGAAATGACAAACACATTGAGGATTTCTAGGTAGATGGCAGGAGGCAGAGCCAGAGATAAGCATGGTTATGGAAATAAGTATTCTTTGTGATGAAGATAATAAATATCCAAAGTTCAGCTCAGTCAAATAGGAAGTCGAAGTTATGAACAATTTAGTTCTGCTGGACACAATGGTAAGAGAGACAGGGCTAAAATTGGTGGTAAGGATATGCTACCTGATCTAACATCTCCTGTTGTGGAGCTAATGAAGTTCTTAATTTGATTGTTTGACCTTAATGAGCATATAGAGTTTAAATAAAATTTCATTCAATCAAATGTGATGAAGGATGCTGTTTTTGTTAAAATATGCTTTGGATACATTGCATTGAAAATCAAAGCATGCAGAGGTAATAACTTTTTTCTAGCTCGAATGTTTTGATGCTTGGTAATATAGTCACTGTTCTGGTTGTCGTGACGTTATCAGTTCAGCTTAATAATCTGTTTCTTTTTGGATTGTTGGCAGCTTTGAATTGCACCCATTTCATTCATAGAAAGTATAGTACAATTTGTTCAAACCAAAGCAACCAGCCAAGCAGAGTGTACTACATTTGAGATCCATAAAATCAATCCTTTGTCTTGTGCTTTGAATGCTGCTATGAGATTTTATGAGGCTATTCTTTATCTACTCCTCTTGTACATTAAAAAAATCCAACTTCATATTTCCTCCTACTCTTCATTCACTTTTTTGTAAAGAATTACAGTGAACTAATGCAATGTCCTTGGACATAAACTCAAAGCATCTGGCATGCAAATGGACTGTAATCACAGTGTCTTTTGCTAATCAGCACCTCATCCTACAGAGCCAGTGCCAAAGACAGGTCTTTAGGTCCTTTGTTCCACCTTCTGCAGCAAACAATCATCCATCTTGCAGTCAGAATTAATATATTTTGCACCTATTTGTATCACCCTCATTAATTCCTCCAAAATATTATACACAAGTCAAAAAAGTCTAATTCTCTCTATTTTTTGAAACTTATCTGTATTCGGTACAAGCCCGCCTCCCACACAGACTTATGCTACTAGTAATCTCCGATATGATGCTTTAACTCCCTTTCTCTAGGTCAGTTATGAACACTGGGAATAGTCAAGATCCAGGGACTGAAGCCACTAAGTGGCACTCCCCAACTCAAACAGTACCCAATAATAATTAAACTCTGTTCTAAATTATCCAGAAGGTCTTAATTTTGATTCACTGCTTCTCCCTAATTCCATGAATTCCCTCACTCTTCATCCGTCTTTAGTGAATAACTTTATCAAACGTCTTTTGAAAGTCAAGATATGGAGCATCTGGTGGATTGCAATGGTTTGAAAAGTTGACAAATTGAAAAACTGTAAGAATTGATTTATCATTCATGTTTTTGTTTTCATTTTTAACATGTGATTCTAAATTCTATTTCCTGTTGGCTAATGATTCATTTTAATTGCTGTCTGTGGGATCTTGCCATGCACAGTTGGAGCGTTGCCCGAGCCTGCACAGTGGTCCCCGCACTTCAAAATGTGCAAAGCAACTTGGGAAGTTTCTGAAAGACAAAACACGATATAACAGCAAGTTTTTCTTTCAAATCTGCTTTTTATGTAATATGCTCCAGCATTTTTTCACTATTGCCAATGTTAAGTGTTTTGGCTTTTAATTCCTGTGGCTGTAGCTGTCAAATCCAAAATCCCCATGAACCGCTATTTAGCTATGGAGATCTCGTTACTGCTGAGTTGCTGATCCTTTCTGCCAAACATTTCTTTTATTAATTGTCTAACATGAAATAGTTCATAAAGCAAATACAGATGTAACTTTAAAAAACAGGCGGGAGATCCAGTGTTCAAAGAGTTAATGCAATCTTTTGTTACCTTTTGCTCGAGTTAGAGTAATGTATTTTCCCTGTGATACATGAAGCAATACAGACACTTTTATCATGAGACACAGTACAGACACTCTGTCATTTGTGCTTATCAGTGCTTTGAGAACAGAGACAGAATGTTTTTACAGAAAGTCACAGACTTGATCTGTTTTTCAAACATGATAGTGACAAGCAAATTAGCCGTCTTGTGATGCTGTCCGGTTTAACTGTATGTCATAATATGTCACAGTGGATTGGAAAGTATTCCACATGTGTGGTCAGTCTTATTGTAAACTGTCAGACAAGTGAAAGATTTTCTACTACTGACTCTGTTTAGAAAATGGAAACCCTGACAACAAGGATATATTGTGACCAATTTGCATTAGCTATAATAATCATGTAATATAATATTAAAATCACATTTTAAGAAAATGCCATAATATCCAATTGGAAAGGTCATAGTTAAGTCAGTTTTCAGACACTGAGCTGGGTTCTATTGTGCCAATTTTGTCTCTAGGTTAACAATTGAATTATTTCTTTGTTGCCATAACCTTTTGAGAACATGTCCATTCTGCATTGTCGCAGGGTTTTGGTCTGTTTTTGACTCAGCCTCTACTGTAGCCTTGCCACCATGTCCAGTATGTGGGTTCTTTAAGTCCTTAATGTGGGATAAAACATTAGCCTGTTTTCATCACTTGCCATTAACAAGAATTACCAAGTTCATGATGATGTAAAGAAAACACGGGTCATGTTTCATTAAATTGAAACATTATGTTTTATTAAGGCCATCACAATAACTTAAAACTCGACATGAAACAGTAATTGTACCAACTTTATTCAACATTCATTTCTCAATTGAAGTAATATTATAGCGCAGTATATTGAATTGTCTGGGATTCATTTCCATAACAATATTTTGTACAGATTTATTTTACATTGAACTTTCAGCACACAAATAGACCATTTGGCCCAACTTATCTCTTTCGGCCTTTATGTCCCACATGAAATGTTTCTTCCCACCCTACTTCTTCCAACTTTTCCAGCACAGCCTTCTATTCTCTTTTTTCTCATGTGCTTATCTAACTTCCTCGCTCATGCATCTACATTATTTGGCAGCAGGTTCCATGTTCTAATCACTCCCTGGATAAAGATGTTTCTTTTGAGTTCCTTGCTGGATTTATTAGCAACTATCTTATATTTATCATCCCAGTTTCTGACTCCTTTACAAGTGGAAACAAGTCAATGTTTATCCTGTTAAAGCCTTTCATAATTGCAAAGCTTTTATTTCACACGTCAACTTTCCCTGTTCTAGACAAAGTAATCGCTGGCTGGTTCAGTCTTTGGTATTAGTACACTCTCCCAGCTCTAGTATCATCCCTGTAAATCCTTAACAAATAGACTTGTAGATTTTAGAGATCCAACCAAGTTGGATAACTAGGGAAAAATTGTGAACATAATTTAGTTAGATTTATAATACTTGTGGAAACTTTTGCAAAAAGGCTTTAAATTGGAAAAAATTTGAACTAAGCTGACATGTGACTCGGCAAATGTGAACAGGAAACACTATCTGAAAGTTAATTATTGTTAGAGCAGTATCATTCAAGGAGAAGCTTGAGTATTCAGAACAAATATGTTCTCCCAAATGAACAAAAGTGAACTTTTGCATCTAGATCTCCTGGCTATCAAACAGCACAGAGGGTAGGTTAAGGCAAAAGGAAGGAAAGGTTATGACAGATATTTAGTGCTTGACATTGCAGTAAAACTAGAGGGGTATAGGGAGGGTAGGCATAATATTTCACTGGAAACTAGGAAAGCAAAGAGATAGCATGAAAAAGTATTGGCAGATCGTATCAAGGAAAACTCAACGATGTATTAAAAATGCATAAATTGCAGAAGAATAACTAAAGAAAAAAGCAGAACCAATCGGAGACCAAAATGACAACATGTAGAGGTGGAAAACATGAGCGTGATTCTGAATGATTATTACAGTGAAGGTGAAGCAGATGTTAAGGTTAAATAAGAGGAGGATAGCCATAGTGAGGGAGGAAATATCAACTGTTCAGCAGCCTTGAAAATAGATAAATCAAGAAATGCAAATAAATTATTTCAAAAGCTGCTAAGGGAAACAAAGGAAGAAATAGAGGAGACTCAATCCATCAATCCATCAATTTCCAATCCACTCCAGCTACAAGCATGATGTCAGAGGACTAGAGGATTGTTAATGTATTATTTAAAATAGAAAGAAGAATGGTGTAAACAGTTACATAGAACATGGAACATAGAAAAGTACAGCACAGAACAGGCCCTTCGGCCCACAATGTTGTGTGGAGGATTAATCCTAATGCAACATAAAATAACCCAACCTGTGCAATCGCTTAAATGTCCCTAATGACTCTGCTTTCACCATCACCGCAGGCAACGCATTCCATGCATTCACAACTCTTTGTGTAAAGAACCTACCTCTGACGTCTCCTCTATACCTTCCTCCTAATATCTTGAAACTATGACTCCTCGTGCCAGTCAGTCCTGCCCTGGGGAAAAGTCTCTGGCTATTGACCCTATTCATGCCTCTCATTACCCTGTATACCTCAATCAGTTCACCTCTCTTCCTCCTCTCCAGAGAGAAAAGTCCAAGCTTACTAACCAGTCAATCTAATTTTTATGGTAGGCAAGTTATTGCAAAAAGTACCAAGACATAATACAATACGCCTCGGGCAACTGTCTGTGGAGTTTGCACATTCTCCCCGTGTCTGCGTGGTTATCCTCCGGGTGCTCCGGTTTCCTCCCACAGTCCAAAGATGTGCAGGTTAGGTGAATTGGCCATGCTAAATTGCCCGTAGTGTTAGGTGGATTAGTCGGGGGTGAATGGAGGTGAATGGGTCTGGGTGGGTTGCTCTTCGGAGGGTCGGTGTGGACTTGTTGGGCTGTAGGGCCTGTTTCCACACTGTAGGTAATCTAATCTAATCTAATTTAATCTAACCATCATTTAGAGAGATATGAATTAATTAGGGGCCATCAGCATAGATTTGTTAAATGAAACTCATGCCTGACTAACTTGATAGAATTTTGTGAGAAAGTAATAAGGAAGATTGATTGCATGGATGGTGTTTGATACATGGATTTTAATCGGGCTCTTGACAGGACCCATATGACAGAACCCATGTTGTCAGAGTCACTCTACATCACTCTGTATCATAAACCCATCCAGCAAACTGACCCTTTCTGAAGGATCTAGATAGAGCAATTAGGAGGCACTTATTTTTAAAAGCAGAGAGATCATACTATAAATAGTAAGATTCTGAGAACTGTAGAGAAAGAAAAGGGTCTGGAGTATATGTCTCCCGAACCTTAAAGGCAGGAGTCACATGACACGAGATTACAGTCCAATAAGTTAATTTGAAATCACAAACTTCCAGAGCATAGCCCCTTGGTCAGCTGATGAAGGGGCTACACTCCGAAAGCTTGTGATTTCAAATAAATCTGTTGGACTGTAACCTAGTGTTTTATGGCGTTTGATTTAGTCCACCCCAGTCCAATGCCAGACCCTCCACATCATGATCCATGAAGGAAACAGGACCACGAAATGTGATAGGTGGTCAAGAAAGCATGTGGATATTTACCTTTAATGGCAATGACCTAAAGTATAAGGGCAGGGAGCTAGACTGTCTAAAACCGTAGTTAGACTGCAGATAGAGTACTGCAAGTTGTTTTGGCCTCCATGTTACAGGAAGGATGGGATTGTATGAGCAGCAGTACAGAGGAGATCAAGTATGTTGCCAGAAGTTGAAGGCTTTAGCTATGACAAAACTCTAGAAAAGCTGGTTTTGTTCTCTTTGAAACAGAATAGGCTCAGGGAGGTTTAATTGAGGGACATCGAATTATAAGGGACCTAGTTAGAACAGTTAGGAAGGGATTACCTTCAATAGCAGAGAAATCAATAACCAAGGGAGACATAGCCCTAAAGTTACTAATAGAAGAATGAAAGGGAAGTTCATGGAGTCAAGCTTTCGACCAGGGAGTAATAACAATCTACTGCTCATGACCTGAAAGGCTGGTAGAGGCAGAAACCTTCAATACATTTAAGGAAATGCACTTGAATTTCATTTGCACTATGGACCAAGATCTGGAAGGTGGGATTAAACTAGATTGATAGTTTTCAGCTCCCATCATAGCTACATTGGGTGGAATGTTCTCCTTCCTGGTGTGGCAACAGCAAAGGTTGGAAAACATGGGAAAAACATTTAAATTCTTGACATTGAAGAAGGTTTTGCCCTCAAGTCTTAGATGACAAGTTCAGGACCTCACTACGGAACAATGGCTCCCTTTTATCTGCGCAGCTCACTAAAGCCTCAATTTGCCTTAGTTCAGGCCACTTGCAATTTTCCTCTCCTTCACTACAAAACAGGACAGTGTAAATTCTCAATGAGTGTAAATCAGAGCAGGTAACTGGGAGCTGCAGCTTGCCGAATGTTTGCCTCAACTGTGTCTTCACCACCATTTTCCCGCATGCTCCATGGTGGTCACCTTCCTTGCTGCTTTGTTCACATTAGTCAGTAAACCATCAATTCCACCACATCACCACGATCAGTTCTCAGACCAACTCAGACTTCACTTCAGCCCTTCAACACTTTCCCCTGAAACTCAGGAAAACATATGAAATATATTTCTGCCAGGTTGCTATGTGCTCAGGGACACACAAACACTTATGATGCATCTCCTTGCTTTCTTAGTGTTCATTCACTTTGCCAGCTTCTGACTTCTATACATCACTTTCTTACGACATACTGACTGGCTTCAGCACTGACTTATGGGTTGGGCACCTCTGTGTGGGTCACATTGCTTTCTGTCAAGGTCTTTAGTGAATACTTGTTGGCAGTCAGCCTCTGACTTACATTTTCTTTAATATGGCGGAAGAGGTAGGCAGCTTGTCACAGTGGGAAGCTTTCAACAATCAAGGGAGCGGACGTGTTGATCTTATGTCAATATCAGACCTGTAACGTATACCAGCAATTTCTGTGACAAACAAGTCGATATGGCTACAAACAAATGTTTGTGTGTGAAAGTCAAAGGGAGCAGTTCTCTAATTGGGTAAAGGGGAACTACAAACTATCAGTGGATACCATCACAGTCTAGTTCATTCTCTTCCATTCCAGGAACTGGGCATTGTCCATCCTAAAAGTTAATAGCAACCAGTCCAGAGATTACAGTACATTAACTAGGGGGCTCTGGAGAGATTATTCTGGGGTTGGGCCAGTTTTTCCTGCAATGAGAGAAAGACAGGACTTGAGTGTGAAGTGGATAGGACAACAGTTAGTGGTGATGAATGAGTATGAGACATGGTGAGATGGTAAGATTTTCGCAGCGAATAAGTGGGAGGTTTAGTGGACAGGAAGGGTTAGTAGTGTTGAGAGAATATGATGGATAACAGGTGTCAAGTTGGGCATGATGCAGACAATAAAGAGTTGCAGTCCATGAATTAAATATGACAGGTAAGGAGTGGCAGAGTTAGAGTCTGTAGCAGCCCTGTGTGTCTGTGTGAGGTAGCAGGGAAAAGATTGTTGTATGCAGCTCTGAAAGAGCACAGAAGGTCATCACAGAAGAGTGTACTGCTTCATCTGGGACACAGCATTGACAAGCTGCAAACTCTGCCCAGCTGACTTTGTTTGGCGGCATGGCCTTCTTTGAGACGCAGCAAGAGAAAGAACAGGCCTCCACTCCATCAGCACCTCCAAGTGTCTGTCTGCAAAACCGGGAGAGAGCTCTCCTCTCCTCTGGCCTATGGCTGAATGTTAGAGCTTCAGTGCAACAATGTGAGGGTTAGTTCCTGGGTCGCAGCATCTGTGGTGAACTATGCCACACTTACAATTGACCAATCCTCTAAGTAATGTGCCCAAGAACCCAGCTGTATAATTAAATGAGATGAAGAGCAGAACAGTGTGTGAGAAGGTCCAAGCCATATCAACGCCATGAATCTCATTCAACAAAACACGTTAAATGAAAATGAAAATTTGGGCCTTTGAGCTAATTGACATTCTTCCATGTCATAAATATTTGTATGATAAAACTCAAACACTAATTTGAATTTAGCAATTTTTTCTTAATTGTTAAAGAAACAACTTTCTGATTTTAATCTTAATTTTAAACCTTTCATAATTACATAGCCTTTTACCTGTGGTGGATAACACATGCAACTCTGCAACAATATACAGCAGACGTTAGAAGTCAGAAATGAATCTTAGGTAAATCATTCATAATACAAGGTTTATGGATATACAAAATCTATTAGAACAAGCAGCTATTTAATGATTTATTAATTTACTGCACTGCATATACATAGTGGAGTACTGCTTTCATTGCTATGAATTTAGCACAA
Organism: Chiloscyllium punctatum; assembly: GCF_047496795.1. Classification (NCBI taxonomy): domain Eukaryota; kingdom Metazoa; phylum Chordata; class Chondrichthyes; order Orectolobiformes; family Hemiscylliidae; genus Chiloscyllium; species Chiloscyllium punctatum. Next base: position 27,329,016 of record NC_092765.1, on the reverse strand, counting down.
ATTTCTTTCCGTCGGTTTGTGTGAACGGAGAGCTAATTGTCATTTTATTCTGAAAACATCCCATGCACTGACACAATAGTGATAGTGCTGTGTGATTGCAAACCAACAAGAATTTTTTTAATGAATTAACTATATGACTCATTAATTGGTCTTTGTGTACATATGAGGAACTGATTGAGCATAACTGTGGAAACATTGTGTTACGAATCATCCACTGTTTGGTTAGATTGGCTAAAGAGGTTAATATTGTAAAAGCAAAAAGATTTGAATCATTGGGCAGATATATAACAAATGGAAATTTAATAATGCAAAGAGATTGAGAAAAAATATATGACCTAAGTTCACAATGAAGTATTAAATGATTACTAAGAGACATGGGCTGGTTTATTTCAGAACCCATGAGATATTGTGAGCTGGCTCTCAGCGTTTACATTATTAAATTAAGCATTCTTATCCTGATAACTGACTCATCTGGGTCTACAGATCAAATGTGGGAATGAAAGGAACAAGCTCAAGCTCCTGAAATATGAATAAAGGCAATGCCACTATAACACAGTTTGGGTTATTTTCAACTAAATGTGAACCAAATTAAAGCATGGAATTATGTTGTTATCTCTCATACACAGACCCTTATTTCTCTTGCACAATGCTGTGTTGCTCTGAATATGATTGCCTCCATCTCAGGTGTTCAAAGTCATTCTTGCATTATTTTGGTTGATGTTCTTCAGGTTGCTTGGTCTTTGGTTATCTTATATTGCAATGTGGACAAAGTGTTTAGAACACCAGCTGAATCCGTGAATTATTAATATATTGGAAAAATAACTTTTACTTGGCCATCTTAAATTTTCAATCAAATTTTTTTTTAATTTCAAAGAATGTAAATGATTCTTAAATGTACAAACAATTTCCAAAGTTCCCTTACCGTCTTTAGAATCCTAGAAATATTCTTTCACTAGTAAATTGAATACCATCATGAAGTCTTTTATTTATTAGTTTGGTATCAAGCATGCTTGGATTAACTTTACAATGGACTATGTTTTAAAGTTTTCTAATCTTTGTAACCCAGATGGCTATTTGTCTTTTCCCTCTGAAAATGCTAATTTTGGAAAGCATTTCTGGCTACCATAATATAAACTCTACTGAATTTTCTCATGTGTCTAGCATGATATATTGTCTGTAGAAATATACCCTCCGAGAAGTGCAAATATCATATTAACCCTTAGGAATGCTAAGCTGCACTAAATAAATATAATTCAAAATAAATAGCATTTAAAAGAATAATTTCTTTCCTTGGAAAAAAATCTTACCAAATATTTCTTGTACAAAAAGCAAAGAATATTTGGGCTCATTGGGTCCTCTCAGTTTCTGGACCTCAGTAAAGGTAGGGCCAAAGAAATGCACTAACTTCTAGGTTAGGGACAAAAGCATCAGTCTAGGACTTTACCATCCAAGTTTAAGACGCCAATACTGACAGGCAGTCCCATCATTATCAAGTGTTTGTGCAGTTTCCTGATAACGCCAGTGTATTTCCATGGAGTGACTGAACAAATGCATGAGAAATTCTTCACAAATATCAGAAACTGGTATAATCAAGTGAATCTGCTAAATTCTAATTGCGATTTATTGAGCAGAGGTTTCTTGGGAAATTTCAACTGCAGTAAACTGATCCAATTACTGCAAAATTATAAAAATATTTTTAGAAGTCTGCTAGTCCTGTAACCAAAAGTGAAAAGTGTACTAACCTGAAATTGATCTTGTCACATGCAACTGAGAATGTTTAAATACATGAATTAGCCAACATGGCTGAAAGGGGAAATGTGTCTCTTTCTTGGCCAATTACAAAAACATTGGGATCACACAGAAAGAACATATTTACAATTCACTCGATCATTAACATTAAGTAGTAGTCTCCCAGATGTATGGTAGCAAATAACACAGTGAATGTACATACCAGATTTTAACTTTACCATTGCCAGCTTTGGCAATTTGTGTGTACATTGAATTTTATTATGACCATCAGATTCTATATTGAATATCAACCATTTTTTAAAATAATATCAGATGTTGCTCCAGGTAATGAATATGGGATGCAGTTTTGTAAGAGCATGAGAGTTATGACATGTAGTACACAATGGTTTAAGATGTGCAAGTGGAGAAATATAGTTTTAAACCAACAAATATTAATTGTTGTTAACTAAATCAAGCATTTAATCTTTGTTTAGTCAAAAGTTTCAAATGTGTCTGCTGCTGCTCAAAGCAGACAACATTTTGAGATTGATTTGCACACATTACAAAATGTAACAATGACATACCATTCAAAATATTGTATAAATATCTTTAATATAATAAATGCATTCTGATGAAATGCAAGCTAACAGGGAACAACTGTGGAGTATCAGTTTGTGTAGGAGCCTACAAAATCTTGATGCAGAGCTGCCAAAAATGTAAAGCCAATTCTAAAATCAACCCTCCAAATATCCTGCCATTTATTACATTACAATCACAGGGCTTTTATTGATCCCACAATCTCTATAGAGGGAAATCCTGTATTCTGTTTCTGCTGCCCAGATACCGTCAGTGTCCAAGCATGATTGTATCAACACTCCAACGGATTTAATCACCAGTGCAAATATAGTAACTGAGATAGTGAGAATGACTGGTGGCTCCATTTACATAGAATAAAGTCTGGCAATCACATTCCATTAGTAATCACAAAACCTTATGAAGCCTTCTTACAGTGTGAAAGATTGTTTGCAAAACTTTCTGATCAGAAGGTATCACGTAGAATTTGTCAACAGTGTTCATATCATTTTGTCATCAGTGTGTTATTGAATATTGCATTATGTGTAAAAATGTAATTTATTACACAGAAACTGCTAATTGCTGATTTTAACTAACATTGTTTAAAAACATTATTTTAGACAATATAAACACGTGAAAGAAGCAAATCACTTCTTTCATTGCATGATTTGTAAGTGCCCTTTCTTAGTATGATGGTCTGAATTTTGTGGTCAGCAGTAAATAGTTCAATATTGACCTCAGATAAAGCAGTCCAAAAGAAATCAACTAATTAATTCAATTAATTAAATTAAATTAATTAAATCAACTAACTAGGGATTTTCCACCATCAACCTCTTTCCAACACCAGTGATGGGAAATCTCTGCAATCCATCAATAGTGATGTTAAAAAGAGTCTAACGAGAGATTGGCATTGAAGGAATCTCATGGACAGCACACCAAGGACAGCAGTGAGAACTGGAGAAAAGCATTGATTATCCTCCTCCCTCTAATCATTTTACAGGAAATGATATAAAGATTGGGACACCTGCCAAGCTGAAATATCATTAGTAAACTTTAACAATTATATTTACATTTTTTAAGCATGGATATTTTCTATTAGAATGGATAAAGTTTGCACTTTACAGGCATAAATTTCGTTTTTTTTCAGGAACAAAGATTGTTGAACAATAAATCGGGACTTGTTGTTGAGTTAAACACCTAGTTACACCTCAAAAAGGCATAACATTTCAAGGATCTTGCAAGTGAAGCAATCATTTCACAATGCAAGTTATTATCAATTCAAATCAGTGATGATCTCTAACTGCAGAATTCTCTCAGTGGAAGCCTTGACATTAATTTTTGAACTTCTATGTTTAACTGATCATAAACAGGTACCACAAAGCTTCTCTGTCTGCAAAATCTGGTTCAATGTTTTCTATATTAATTCTCAAAAGGTTTAATTATCCTCACCTTTTCAATTCTCTCATTTTGTGTCCAGAAGGTCTCGCTTGAGGCAAAGGCATCAAATATCATCCAAGCTTTCCCCAAAATAGTCAGTCTTCAGGTGTGAGACCTCACGATTAGATTCAGTCGGTGCTTGGCTATAGGAAGATCATCAGTGAAGATTGGCCCTACCCCTATTCTTAATGTGCTGCTTCATTTGAAATAGGAGACACATACCAATGGCTAGATCTTTTTGAATCAATTTGTTCAGAGTTGTTACAAAAACACCTCTGGAACAGGTGGGATTTGAACCCAAACATTCTGACTCAGAGTAGGGATACTACCACTGCACCACTAGAATCTTTCACATCAATGGCTACAAACTCACACATCCAGCAAGTCATCTGATGGAGGTTAGGCACTGGCAGATTTTACTCTTGTGTCATGAGAAGCCTAATGGTCATTGCAGCTCAGATATCTGGTTCTATTTGAAGAGGAAGAACGTAAGGGTTGTCTGAGATAGCTCAGTTGAAAGGGAGGAACTGGCACAGGCCCGATAGTAATATAATTCTGCACTTAACCCATCTGAACTAAGAAGACACCATATCAAACTATGAACACTGCTTCAGCTGGGTTTGTGTGACAACAAGTACTATCATTATCTATCTAGCTTGCATTTAGCATATTTCACGGTTCAGAATTTGTAGTTAACAGTGAAAATACAGCATGCACCATTCATAGCACTTACATTTGCCTGCAGACTTTCCTTAGGCTTGTGCATTGTAATATGTGGTCATTGGAGGGTCAAAAATGCACTCCAGAGATCTGGAACCTGTATGAGCTTTTCAAGTAATAATATGTCTACTGAACAATTCAATGAAGAATCCTTACTGAAGCTCATGTACTCTAAATCAGGGATATAAGTTAAAAACTTAATTCAATGCAATCAGAAAATCAAATAATTTGCAGTGAAATAGTGCTCAGATTAATAGAGAGACGAAATTAACTAAAAGAAAGAATAAATGAAAAAGTATTTGAATTGTATTCAAAACATTGATTCTGTTTCTGTCTCCAAAGATGTTGCCAGACTTGCTGAGTTCCTCCAGCACTTGGTATTCATTTGATTTTTTAATTGTTTTAAATCTCCCATTGTATGAAAAGCTGAAGGATGATGTTCCACACTTGTAAAAGTAAAATGTTGGTGTCAGTGAGGTTATATTTAATACTTATCACACTAGTAAACATATTTTTACTTGAATGGTAGCCCTATTTTTTTTCTGACAGGTGTTGAGGAATCAAGTGGGAATGCTTTCAATTTCCTACATTTCCACATATGTGAGACATTATCTGTATGAAGCTATTGAAGATGTAGAGTGTAGGACCTACCAAACAGTAACTTACTGATTTCCACAAGTAGGTGTAAGAAGTTGCTGTCTGCTATGCTCCTTAAAAACCAAAAACTGTAAAATTAATTTATCAGATACATCATCCAGTCACATGTTGAGAGTGCAATGCATGTTTTGTGAAGTATTTACATTAAATAAATATTTGCCCTCTTAAAGGCATCTGAACTGTAATTTCAAGCAAATTTGCAATTAACCCCACCCTTCAGAGGTGAATTATTTCAAGCAATACTGTAATTGCTGAATGACCTCACTTCTTCAACCCAGTTTGTCTTCTCTCTCTCTCTCTCTCTCTTTCTGTCTATCCCTCAATTAACTAGAAAGAGCAAAGCAAATATGAATGTGACCCTGTCACATATATTTATGGAAATTTGGCTCCTTAAAATATGAAACTGTGCTGATATGATTCCACAGGTGCTGTCTGTTAACTTCATATGTCTATGCAGGGCTTAATCTCTCTAGTACTATTCATCTGAGACCATTTGAAATGATAGGACACGTTTCCCCAATGTGGGCATGTATTTGTAAAATTACCTTCATGTTGCCTTAGCTAGCCCACTATCCCATGCTTAATCTTAAACTGATTGTATTTGATAAACCTTTGTTAAGGTGAAATCTTGATATCAATTGGTTTACTACCAGCAACATCACATTAAGCCAAGTTATAGTGTGATTAAAAGTATTTTTAGCCTGCAATTTGCCTTCTTTGTAGTCAGTACCCTTAACTCCACTCCCTTCTGAATGTAGTCAATTCCCACCCTAGTGCATATTGGGGAAGCCATTTTAAACTGAGTTTGAGGCAAAATACTTGAAAAATTCAATGTGCCAAATGACTGTATAGATCAAGGTCAGTAAGAGTTATTTTGTTTCCATGAAAAGCAGAAACAATGTTATTAGTTTTTAAAAATTCATATTAATGCATTACTAAATTTTTTAGAGGTGGTATTTTATTGAGCAAGTTAGATCATGTGAATTGTGATTTTAGATTAACTTTAGTGTACTCCATCCATGGAGTATATGCTTCAATAATAACATGACTTCTTTGGATAATGGATAAGCATTTTTTAAGATAGTCATAGATTTCAGGAATGGAAAGAATAAAAGTTGATAGTTCACTGAACTTTAAAATGTTGCCAGGACTCTGTAGACATCTCCAAGGCATTGCAGCAGGAGCAAAATTCTCCATTCCCTTAGTCAATGCCTTTTATGTGAAGCTTATAAAATGCCTGCCCATAATAAAGAGATAGTTCATACAATAAAGTTAGTTTATAAATATACCGATGGCTTGTGACCCCCATATGTAATCTCTTCTCAATTTATCCCTATTCACAGAGAGCATCTTGCTCTCTGGGAGAGTATAATTGTACGCACCTTTCAATCCACATATTACCACACCACAGCTTTGTTTCCATATTACACGGTTTTACATTTCTGCTCTTGGCAAATTATAATAGCCCCTCTGGCAGAGTCAAGAATGAAGGATTGTGTACCTTGTGTCCCTGAGGTGTCCAATACTCTGCTACATTTTCCAGGCCTGTGGAGTTTTCTATAGGCAAATATTATTGCTGTTGTTTGATTGGGTCTTTTTCACTGCTTCATATTATAACTGAATGGTTCCTCCATTCCTCAATGTTCATACACTTCTACTGAACTTGATAGTTGGTTGAAGATAGCTCAAGCCTAGTTGGTATAGCCTGACTTCAGGTCACACTGAATGTTGGAAATTTTCAGTCTGTTAATTGCTGAAATCTTCAGTACAACATTACCCATGCCAGGCTGTGTAGCTACCTCAAGCTACAAGTGGAAAGAACCATCAGTCATATCACACCAGCTTATACTGTCAAAAGTGCAGTAACACCACGCTTCCAGAGACTTTTTAAAAACTATATACAGAATATTAGATGTTTGGAAGTGACAGTGAAGCCTTCTTCCCTTAAAAATATGTAAAAGAGTTTTTGCAAAGGTAGCAGGGAGTTAAATTCATCGACAGTAGTGTGCAACAGGCTCATAGTCAGTTTTTCATTGTGAGAGAGTATGTTTAGCATTGACTTGGAAAATACTGCCAGGACTCTGTTTTTAGGTTTCAGGCCACGTAAAAATAACAGTGAGACTAGGAGAGAATTCTTCAAAAAGCGTATGTGTTATTGTTCTGTGAATGTCAGTGAAAAAATGTTGGATTGTCAGCTTGACCCTCTTAAACACTGGCCCCAGCACATGCACACATACATATAAACAAGTAAGCTATGAAGAAAGCCCAGTCACAATGGCATAATGCTCTAATATCCTTTCTAAAGTAAATACTGCAAGGGCTGTGGAAAGTAGAATGCAATAGTTTCCAGTTAAGAGATTACTCAATGACTGACAGTCCATACTCAATTTTGACTGATCCAATAGAGAGGCATGACACTAATAGCTGAGAGATTATTTGAATTTAATAAGTTGCCTTTATTATTAGTCTGAGCCATCAATATAGAACTAGAACTACTTACACTACGAAAAAATAATTTCTCTATGAATGCTGTTGTATTTTTACCCAAGGCAAGGTCTGTTCAAACTGTCCCATAGCTGCAAATGTCCAGGGAGTACATGCCAAAATATCCATTGTCAAGTGGAAAGCCAGAGGCATAAAGCAAGTGATGGTCCAAGAAAAAGGCACTTAATTACTAACAATGTTGGATCAGAATTGCACCAAGGTCACCTAGAGAGTGAATTTAAGTGGTGCTTAGCCTTGGCATTAAGACATAACTTTTGTATACTCAATTTTTAAAAATTATAACACAATATGATCCAGCACTCCATTTGATTTTTTTTTCCTGGCATTCTCTTATCTTCTTTTTATCATTTCCAGTTTTCGTTCTGATAAACTGAATCTCAGTTGCATACTCCATCTGTGTAGCTTCTGGAGAATTGTTTTGGAGGTCACTTTAGTGTCAGACTAGATCCATGTTGCCCCAGGGATAAGGTTTGCCTCCCTTGGAATCTCTACTTGTGGCTGCTTCACCTGGGTTTGTCAGTTTTAGAGATGGAATACTGAAGCGAAGGCTATTGTCGCCTGTCACTGAAGTGTCCTGGGAAGCAAAGGATATGGGAGCTGTTAAAGTAGAGTGTACATAATGTTTGGCAAGTCTATGTTATGATAGGTGTGCAATATCAGTATCTCACAATATGAACCACTTGTCCCAAAGAAATCTGGCAGTAATCTCAAATCCTATTAACTTAAGAACTATTTTGCCAAGAAGTGTTTTTTTTTAAACATACAAAGATCTTAGCTCACACAAAATGGAAATTCAACGAACTTTATTTCCTAATGAATTAAGGGTGAGTTAGGAAGCTTTAACCATCAGAGATAGACATGTCTGGGAACAAATTGGAAGTTAAAAATGTGAAATCTCGAAAACTTTACCAAAGCCCGCTCACTTCCATTCTAAATGAAAGCAGTTCAGAAGGTGGGGAGGGGGGTATGGGGGGGTGGAATTGGCAGGTAATCATGCCACCGTTAGGAGATGAGTACTTTTCTTACTGTGCAGCATAATTCAGGCACAGACATTGTTCAGGAACTGAGAGTGAGGCTGAATTTAGATCGTCAAATTTTTTGCTGCTTCAAGGCTTCGCTGGTGAACTCTGACTCTGGGGCAGGGAGGGCTAAAGTGGGGATAATGGCAAACCTTCTGGTCCCCCTTCATAAGCCAACTGTATGTTAGGGGATGTCTGAGGGTGTTTCCCAATCACTCAGAGAATATCCCCAAGAAATACCCCTGATCATAGATTTAGACAGCCTACAAGCTGACAGCAGGTGCAGGTATCATGACCCCATCGAGCAAGAATGAATCAGGAGTTTTTCTCAGAGTAAAAGCCACAGTAAAAAAAAAACCTGATCCAGCTATGGGCCCCCGTTTTAGGCATAGCAGCTTCATCTCCTTACTGGATGAGAACCCCATTGTACCATTATGGAGACAGATAGCTTTGCTGAACATGGTGATGACCTCTATCTGGAACCTGGAAACGTGCTATGCTGAATCCAAAACATGGGTGGGGGTTTTCACTTATTACATGCACTTAACTGCTTGAAGCACAATTTGTATATGGAAAGTATTGATGTAGTTGCCTCTCTGTGAATAGTGCAACAAAATCACCCTTTTTTCCCATTCACACACCCTACCTGTGAGCTGACCTTTTGAATTCTGCACGCAGATGAGTAAAGACCTGGTTCAGTCTTTGGTGTGATAAGTTCTAAAGCTCCAGCAGCAGTGCTACTAGGGGTGGATGGCACACTTGAGAAGGGTACTTAACGACAAGAATAGAAACATTAGAGGTGTACAAGTATCATAGTAACACAAACAAAATAAGAACTAAAATAAACGCATTTCAATAATAAGTTCAGTAAGATGTGGCTTTTGATAAGAAACATTGCTGAGAAAGAGAGCAGCGCTTTGAATGGTCATTTTGGAGTCAGTTTACTCAGTTGGCTGGACAGCTGTTTTTGAATGCAAAGTGACTTCAACAGCATAAGTTCAATTCCCACACCACCACATGAAGGGCTGTCCTTTTCAACCATTGAGGAGGTGATGACCCAGTGGTCCTATTTCTGGTCTTAATCCAGAGACTCAAGTAATGTTCTGGGGCCCCAGCTTCAAATCCATGGCAGATGTAATTCCAATGTAAATCTGGAATTAAGAATCTAGCAATGACCATGAACCCATTGTCGATTCACTCATGTCCTTTAGGGAAGAAAACTACTATTCTTACCTAGTCTGGCCTACAGGTGACTCCAGATCATCGCAATGTAGTTGATTCTTAACTGCCCTATGGGCAATAAGTATTAGCCTAGCCAGTGATGTCCTCATCCCACGAATGAAAAAAACCCTCTCCTGTCACCTGAGGTATGGTGACCCTCAGGTTAAATTACCATCAGTTGTATCTCTCCTAGAGAAAGCAGCCCTATGATGTGGTAGGACAATGGTGACTTTAACTTAAAGGTATATCAAGATATTATTATGGGAAAATATTGTGATGTGTTCTGAAATGATTATCTAATATTTGGAAATGATGTTTGTTGAGTACTTTATTAGACTACTAGATGTGTTGCTGAAAACACAATGAATCAGTATTAATTATGAGTATAGGTCTCTACTAAGTCCAACTAAACAAAATTAAAAATACTAGGAATGAGTAGCAGATCAATCAACATTTGCACCTGATAAGATGAGCATTTTGAGTCAAAAACCTTTCCTAAGAAATGAAAACTAAAGATTCATTTGTTCAATTTATTTTCTGATTGTAGCCCAGTAACTTAGTTGAAATAAAGCATGTTGGAACAGATTTTATTTAAATATACATCCTGAAATCAGTCTGTGTATAGTTGAAAGAGAAAATAACTCTCTCCAACTGTATGTGCATTTGTATATTTGTGAATTGGGATTGCTAAACTCTAAAGTATTGCATTCTCATAAACTATGAGGAAGGTGGCTCACATTATTAAAACTGATAAATTTAGATTTCTATAAAGTATTTTGTGGGATATTATGAATATTATTAAAATCCATATTAATCATGTCCACATTCTTGATGACTTATACTGACATAAACTAACAATTTTCTTCCAAATGTCAGGCAAAAAATAAATGTATGAGGAATATTTAAGAGCTTATTCAGTTTCATTCATGGTTTCTTAGGCCTTGTATGTTAGACACTGGAGGTGTGTATATTATGAACAATCTTTGCTGACTGCATTATGAAATAAGGTATTTATTTAATTCTGACTTTGCATGTGTCAGGAAAGATTAGTTGAAGTAAATTGGCAACATTCATAAAATCATGAAGAAGGTTAAGGGGAGAGCTTTACATTTCTAAAGGACAAGAAGACAATACCCACTGGAGGATGTAATTGAATATTATGAATTATTATTTTGAAGTATCATTCCACCTGTGAATGACTTGGTTTATTCCCCACTGACGTAAGAACATTTCTAAAAATTGAAAACGGGTCTTTGAAGCTTAGCACTACAGCACTCTACCTTTCTTATTATTAGTTTCATGTGTGCACAGTCCCTCATTTTCTAAGCTTGTTTATTAGATTATTTCATATGCTTCTTGTTTTCCCTCAAACAGAAATACATAAAAATGTGCAGTTAATTTAAAACAAACTACTGCTTTCAAGACATTTAAGATTCTGAGAAAGTATTTGGATCTTTAGAAAAACATCCCCATAACACTAGGAATCTGTCAGGGTCCTCTGATCTAAGTAAATGATCTGTGCTAGCATCTCCCACTTCCCTTTGAATATTTCTTCATTATTTGTAATATTTAGATCATGAATTATGAAAGTCTCTCTCACAATTGTCTTCAAAATCTGCAGTGGTGAAATGCCTATATGGAACAAGTATTTTAGAAAAGATTCACAGGTTGGGCTTGTAATAATGGCATTATTGCACTGATGGCTCTACCTGTCCCTATTTATGACTCAGAATGCTTTACCAGAAAAGCTAAAAGATTGCGTAATAAAAATATCAATACTGGAGACTGGTGTTTACCTGCAGAAGGGGAGTCTTTGTTCACATTCTTTGGTTTGCGTTTCCTGGTCTGAATTCCCTCTTTCTTCATTGCTAAAGGTCGTGGTATCTGCCAAGATAAATGATAAGTAAAAATATTTCGTTTTAAGAAGGGGGAGGTTTACAATTACAATGGGAAAAAGAACCAGAACAGAAATGCAACCTCATAACTTCAAAGCGTTCTTATTAATTCAAAACATTACATTGAATTAGTTTGGACACCATTTTCATAAGAAAGTAACATTAAACATAGAGCAAACTGAACTGAACTGAATGTGACCTCATAGTGTAACTTAATTCATGTTTCAACTGGTAGCAAGTAACTCACACTTTCAGTATCCAAGCAGGAACAAAATGGTGGAACTTAAATTACCTTGTTGCCAAATAACTTCATCTCACAGCTGAACTGAGGGCTAAGACACGGGAGTAAACATATCTCTAGGAAACGTAGTCACAGAACAGTTGCCTATGCTGTTATATGTGCACAAGAACCTAGCCAGTATATTCTTTACTTTTGGACTTAGTAGAAAGTACAGGATCTACATTTTTCCTTTTCTATTTGTATTCAAATCAGAATGTGATTTTTATTAAGAAAGAAAAATCCTGCATTTATATTAGTGCCTTTTATGATGTGAAAATATTCCAAAGCACTTTACAGTCAATTTGGAGATTTCAAAATGTATCTTTTTTGAAACACAGTTACTGTTGTAAGGCAGGAAACATGACAGCCGATTTCAGGACAGTCAACTCCCGCAAAGATTAATGTGATGACGACCAGATAACCTGTATTCATTGGTGCTAATTGAGGCATAGACATTGATTAGGACACTAAGAAAAATATCCCAACGCTGCTTTGAAATAGTCCATCTGAGGGAATTTGCTTTAACATCTCATTGGAAAAGTGACACCTGCAGTGCTGCACTCCCTTAGAGATGCCTTGGGGTGTCAGCCTAGAATTTTGCGCTGGAGCATATGAAGTGGGATTTCAACCTATATACTTCTGAGTGAGATGTGGGAGAATTAGCAAATGAGTCCCTTCAAGAAAGATTTTCAGTTGGTGATTTATAATTAATACTGATATCCACATAACACACCATATAGCTGACATGGATAATACAAATAAAATAGTTAATAGTTTTCTTTTTTCCATTTAAGAATTAAATTAACAGAATTGAAAGAATCTGGTCAATAAAAATTGAAGTTTCACGTGTTTTCTACTGGAAGGTAAAGAAACTAAAGAAGAGTAAGCACGCTATAAAGAACAAAGGGATAAAAAATTTAATTAAATGTTTTGTTTCCTAGATTCAAGATCATATCTAAACATAGGTATATAAGAGTAGAAATAGACCATTCAGACCTGTGTCCATATTCTGCTTTTCAATATGATCATGGCTAATCCTCCACTTTAATGCTATTTTCCCCACATGAGTCTTATATCCCTTTACATAGTTGGTATTTAGAAATCTTTCAATCCCTACTTTAAACATACCAAAGGGCTGAGTTTCCACAGATCTGGGGCAAAGAATTCCAAAGATTCAGATTCCTTTGGTAAAAGGCTTTGTGCTTGTCATAATTGCAAGTGGCTCCCCCTTACTTTGAAATTTGTCCCCTGGTTCCAGGTTCCCACACAGGAGAAATATCTTACCTGCATCTACCTTGCTTATTCCTGCCACCCCAGGAACAAATCCAGTGAACCATCATTGCACTACCTCAATGGTGACAGTATCCTTCTCAAAGTAAGTGGACCAAAAATACACATAGTACAACAGGAGCAGTCCAACCAAGATTCTATAGAAGACTTCACTACTCCTCCACTGACATTTTCTTGCAATGAAAACTATCAACCATTGGCTTTTCTAATTGGCAACTGAACCTGTCTGATAGTTGTCTCTCACTTACTGACCAGGACACCAAGGTCCCTTTGTACAACTACACTTTCAAACATATTACCATTAAGAATGAAGTTGCACATCTGTTCTTCCCACCAAAGTGAATGACTCCACATTTTTCTCCCTCATGTTCCATCTGCCATGTTCTTGCTCACTCATTCATTAAATCAGTCCAAATCCTACTGAAGCTGCTTATATCTTCCTGACAGCATGCATTCCCTTTGGCTTTGTGTCACCTACTTACCTGGAATTATTAAATTTGCTCCCCATATCCAAATTATCGATCTATATTGGAACAACTGGAGCTCAAGTACTGTTCTTTGTAGTACTCCACTTGTCACAGTCCACCATTGTGAGAATGATGTTTTTCCTATGATCTGTTTTCTGCCTATTATCCAATCCTTAATTCATGTAAGTATATTCCCCTGAGGGACTTTATCAAAAGACTTCTAAAAATCTACATGTACAACGTTCATCAACTCCCCTTTTATCAATGCTGTTCCTAACAGCCTTAAAAAAAACACAACCAGCACATCAGACACAAATTTCCATTCACAAATTCATGGTGATTATGCCCAATCAGATCATTATTATTCAGTTATTACATTTTTATAGTAGGTTCTAGTTTTATCCTTACTACTGATGTAAGGTTAATCGGTCTGTAGTTTTCAATATATTCCGTACCTCTTTTCCTGAATAGTAGGGTGACATATGCTGCCTTGCAATCTGCAGGAACCATTCTAGAATCTATAGGATTCTGGAAGATGATTGTTAATATATCCACTATCTCCATTGTTACCTCTTTCCACTGAGATGTAGAATATTGGGTCATAGTGAATTACTAACCTTCAGTCACATTAATTTTTTCAACTGATTTCCTTCAATTCCTCATTCTCCCTAATCCCTTGAATCTCTAATTCTGGGAACGTTCCTGTATTTTCCTCAGTGAAGACAGGTACAATGTAATAGTTTAGCTTCTCTGCCATTTCTTGATTCCCTATTATAAATTCACCTCACTCTGCCTGGAACGGATATGCATTTGTCTTAGTCAAACCTGTCCTTTTTGTTTCATTTCTCTGTAGAATGAAGCTCTGACCTGTAACACTGACTTTAATTGTTGATTGAACCTGGTGGAGTTACACAGCCTTGGGTTCTGCTATGTGACGCGGTCTTTATGTCTACTTACCCCGTGGAGCTTCATGTACAGTCCACAGGCATTGCAGACAGGTTCCCCCTCAGCATTACGACGCCACAGGGTGGTAGTCGTGGTGTGACAGTTAGAGCAGGAGAGTCCTTCTCTCCGAGATGCAGACTGATAGAAAAAAAGGCAGAATTACTAAATGTAAATACCTGAGATTTTACAACAAACTCAACTAAAACTCCATCATTTCTAGATGAGTAGGAATGCTTGGATGGGAAAATTAACCTTTAGGAAGAAAAGTATGAAATTCATCATTGTGTAGGACCTATGGGAATCTTGCTTTAATCAAAGAATAGCTTTCCCATTGGCTCTCTAGTTTGCACTAACCTTTACCACCACAGACTGCCTTAGTTCAAGAATCATTTAACTTGTTTCCTAATTTATTGACAGAACAATCACAGACTGGACCTTTACTCTTGTCCCTAAATCATTCAGCCTATCTGTCAAGACAATATGTTTTAATATTGACTGTTGCTTAATAATTAAAGGCTATTAAGATTGACTGTTAGACTTTAATATTGCAATGTGGCCTTTTTAGAATGACGTGCTATTTACTGGCTGCCACTAACAAAGTAAAATCACACAACACTGCGCTCCAAAAGCTTGCATTTCAAAATAAACCTATTGAACTATAACCTGGTGTTGTGTGGTTTTTGACTTTGCCCATCCCAGTCCAGCACGGGCACCTCCACATTATGACTACCAAAGTTCACATTACAGGATGCAGGCTATGTTATTCCAAGATGGGTTAGCATAACAATCGTAATAATGAGTTCTTGCAACTAGTTGGTCCTTCACCATTGTTGGGGGTATAACTACGTGACATGTCAATTCAGAAGCAGAAATCTGAGGAGTAACTGTGTCCAACAATTCTTTTTGGACCTGCTTAATTTATCAGCTACTTAATCTTAAACTGAGAGAGGAAAGATGATTTGGATATACAAATGTGTTATAATGTGAAGAGGAGAGTTTACAGTGTGAATCCACGGCACTGGTTTAGTTCAGTTTAGTCTTGGATAAGACTGAAACAAACTTGAAACGCTTTTGCCTTCCTCTGCGAATGTTCTTTTATTAAATTTCAGTCCATTACGGGTTTTATATGATATATTATAATCTCCACCTTTAGCCTGTTCTTCTCCCTCATTACATGAATAACTCCTCAACAAATCAATTATCTTTGGGGAAAAGGGTAGCTTCAGAATTTTTTATTAAAATACTGAGTTGCCGTTACTTCCTCATCCTTTGGCTCTCCCCAAGTTGATTATTTATAAAGAGATCTGATAATTTCCGCGGCCATTTGCTGAATAAGGAAGTGGGGAATTTGGGTATATCTGTTTCATTGGAATGCACATTTTGCCGAACAGAAGAGACAGGATAGGATTAAGTAAAGTGTTGGATTGTAACTTGTGTTTCCGCTGCTGATAACTGTGATTTGGAAAGTGGTCTTCCGCTATTAAAAAAAAACTGATTTTTTTTTGTTTCGTTTCCATTTTTAAAAATAAAATGCCAGCTACGCGCATGGTAAAAGATGACTGTCCTGTCTAAAACAGGGCAGGTGGAGCAACCCTAATCTCAAACCTGGATCAACTGTTGATCAATCATTGACCAATTTAATGTCCTGTTTTCCATTGACTGGGGCGTGGCCATAGAACAGCACTGTGCACATATTTGATCTGCGTGTCCAAGCAGCAACTAGCGAGAAAGTTACAATAAAGCAAATACTGAATTGTTGTTTTAATCTTCAGCTTGTTAGCTGAGGAACGGACATGTGTATTTTGTACCACTGGTACCACATTTATATGTTGACATCACGCAGAACACATTTATTCAGGAATGGTACAAGCAAACCGCGGGACTCGTTCAGATTACATTTCACAGCCAATACATTATATTGGCAGCTAGCCTGTTGATAAACCAAAGGCTAAAAATCCCATTCCCACAGTGTGCATAAAACCCCTGCTCGCTTTACCGAGACAGTGATTAAGAAATACTGATTAGCTGCGGTATTCATTGCCACTTGCTTAATATAAGAATTTTCAGCTCATCCAAATATCAGATTAACCAATTTAATGAGCAATATAATATTAACGAACGAAACTAAAAGTGTGGTTGTCACAACTATTGTTGCTCATCTGTAGTCAGCGTTACCAATGGGCAGATTTAAACATTGACAAGTTAAATCTCTCGATTTAAATCTTTTTTTGACCAGGCTTGCCTACAATCTGCTTATATTTGAAGCAAACATTCCTTCATGTTCCTGCCTGCAGGAAGTGTAAAAGAAGGTCCCGTGAGGAGAACTATTTTGTCACGCGTTTTCAATAATGAGCTTTAGCTGTCTATTAGAGAATGTGTATTTATAACTGCGATAAATCTGGAGAGCTTTAAATGGAAATAAATAGCTCGCAAATTAGACTTCTGAGAATAGCTGCGCGAGACTCAATAAACCAGGGGCACGATTCCCGCAAAACAAAAGCATCACCAAAACCCCACCGTGAGTCCTCCTTATCTGCACACGGGCCACAAACTCCCGGATAGCTCCCAAACAAGTTCAACATTTGAGATTTTTCTAAAAACTATCGAGTTATTTACGCAGGAGTTCAAGCAGTTAATAGACCGCAGCACTCTGCTCTTGAATTTGGCCATCTGAGTTGCTTCGTTATGGAACAAACTTGCGATTGCTTCCTGTATATTAATTAATCCGTAATATTCACTTGGTCGAATGACAACTTCTATATACTTTTCACAATCAGTCTGAAGAATATCGTTTTTCACTGTAACAGTAATCAGTCGGTAATCGCGCGCACTCCCTTTCATTTCGAAGTCTATTCGAATCCACCTCGCACTTCAGTCTACCTTGGGTTCTGTTGCTAGCGAGGCGAATTCCGCATAAAGAACATCACTATCGTCCCTGTGAATTTGGAATTTGCCTGCACAAACCAGCAGTTCAACTGAAAAAGCGAATATGTGTCAACAACTGCTGGCCCCGGAAGTTTATATTAAAACTTTCTTCCAGTTTGTTCTATAAATGGGAGAGTGGGAGCTGCCACAAGATATCATTTTGGGGACAAACTTGTTTGAACTGAGTCAGTGCGATGCTGTTCTGTTCGTGAAATCAGAAAGACTGACAGATATTTTTCAGGCGAGGTTAAAGGGAACAAGGCAGACAGATAGAATTCAGGTAGAGAACAGTCAAAAACTATCAAAACAGCGAAACACAATCAAGGGTCTACCCCGGCTCTTAACTCGCTGAAATTAATCGTTTCTTGTTGAACTGAGACGACGAGACCGTCTTCCATTCAGTTCGAGTGCGCACAACTCACACAAAGGATAGTGTTTGGTGGTTAGCACTGCAGCCTCACAGCATCAGGAACCCAGGTTCAATTCCAGCCTTGGGTGACTGTCTGTGTGGAGTTTGCACATTCCCCCCGTGTCTGCGTGGGTTTCCTCCGGGTGCTCCGGTTTCCTCCCACAGTCCAAAGATGTGCAGGGTCAGGTGAATTGGCCATGCTAAATTGCCCGTAGTGCTAGGTGCATTAGTCAGAGGGAAATGGGTCTGGGTGGGTTACTCTCCGGAGGGTCGGTGTGGACTGGTTGGGCCAAAGGGCCTGTTTCCACACTGTCGGGAATCTAATCTAACCGGAGAGGGCGAATCGCTTTCTCTTGACTGATGACATTACCGTCACTACAATGCACCGTCCAGAGAACCGAATAGAATAAGGGGGTGGGCTATAAGCAATCTCTAACAGAAACTGACAGTGCTATGAAAAAAAGGAGTAAAATAAATTCAAATAATGCATTTTCCAAAATACTGTGATTCCCTTTAATGAATTGTTAATATGGAAAGTTTAGTTTTTAGAAAAGTTTATATTTATAAAAATAATTAAGTAGATATTGAAAATTGAAAAAAAAAAGTCAGTTGAGGTATGTTAACGCAGTGATTCTTCAGCTTGAGACGCTATTAAATTTCATCATGTTCTAGTTTTTTAAAATCCCTTTTTTTTCTGAGCGTTTACATCTTTCAAACAAATCCTCCTGCGTAACGGGGACTGAGTTCAGAACAAAATGCCTGCTCATCGAAAGAGAAGTCCCACTGCTGTTGAATGAGCGCTACTAATCGAGCGAGTATCTGCCAGTGGAGACTTCACTCGGAGACTGTTACATTGGTGACTTATTGAAAAATTACAGAATGTCATGGCTGATTTAGTTGCATATGAACTAACAAAAACTGCAACCACGCTTTAGCTAAACCGTCCTCCAATAACTTACCAGCCGTTTCAGAGGTTTGATAAGGGGTCGATTAATTCCATTAATTCTGTTATAGAGTCCACATGCATTGCACAGATAGTGACCAGTTCCATCTCTCCGCCACAGAGGCGTGGACATAGCACCACAATTCACGCACTCTCGGCCCTCAAGGACATCATCAAGCAATTCTAGGCAAAACAAAATCCAGAGTATCTGTTAAACATACACACACTGTTTGTGATTTAATGGCTCTAAGGTGCGAGGCTAGGCCTTGTGCCGACAGCGATTCTGTTGCCACCTTTGGGAAACTGGAAGCTGCGGGGCTGATGACCCGTTCAGCAAAACTGAAAACTGCCAGAAACTTCAATGAAGAAATTACAATTTGCTCTGGATTCAAGCGGATGGCAACACAAGAGCTGTGAGTCTGTGACCTGTGAGTTTCCGAACGTTTTCGTGCTCAGATTGTCAGAGATAGTTGAAAGTGAATGTTTTGAAGATATTTTAGTCTACCTATTCAGGCATGCTATGCCACACTTCTAGCAGGCCGGATCCTTCCCACTGTGTCGTACCCGAGAAGCAGATAGTCCTTGAAGCCACTAGAATGCATATGGCCGCGCATCCGGAGAACAGGAGGTGGATACCCCTTAGGTTAGTCAATACTACATGACATGGCCAGACATGGAGTGGTGTTTTCACTCTAGGGTAATCCCACACTGAGTTTAAAGGGAGTTAGGGATGTGTCTTATCTTTCTAACATTTCATTAATTCAAGCAGAACTCATTCCGATATTTTCAGCCACAAGATTTTCCCATTATTGCTCCCATTGCGTTTCTTGTTTAACATGGAAAAGGAAGACCCCACATGCCAGTCTCCAAGTACAGAACTTTCAACGTTGTGTGTAATACAATCCCATTTTAGGATTGTACTGTCTTTAAGATATATCAATGATGTATGAATAGGTTGCTTGCCTGGATTAGCAATAACTCTTTCATACATTCAGCATAAGTTATTTTTATTTTTGGAAGTTGAAGCTTTAGGAGTTGCCTCCTCTTGTTATCAGCTGGCCACGCTGGTTTCCTCCCACAGTCCAAAAAAAATGTGCAGGTTAGGTGAATTGGCTATGCTAAATTGCCCGTAGTGTTAGACGCAGGGGAATGGGTCTGGGTGGGTTGCTCTTCGGATGATCGGTGTGGACTTGTTGGTCTGAAGGGCCTGTTTCCACACTGTAAGTAATCTAATCTAGTCTAAAAAAAAGTGTATAAATGGTATAAACTCAATCAATTGTTCGCTTTGAGTGGTACAGACATTCACGAAGATTGCTGTGCAACGTCTCATCTTATATCCCATAAGTCTCATCTTATATCCCGTGCTGTGTGCTTCCTGAAACATACAGCACGGGAAGCAATAGCAGAGCTCCCTGTTTGAGAGATACATCTTTGAATGATACACACCCTATTTAACGTGATGGAGGCTTCGCCATGTTGCTAAATGGGGAGACAGGTCGGGTGCTGAAATATCTCCGGAGACAAGGGGAGCGAGGTTCCTGGCGAGTTTGGTTTTGGTCTCAGTCTGACCGGGCCTGAATTCAGGATTGAGACACCCTGGGTGAAGGCAATTCCAGCTGCCCCGCCCATCCCTTCCTCTCGCACAATGCTACACCTGTACACTTCACACAGCGGAGACCATTCTGATTGCAATGCTACCCCGACATTACATCACGGCCCACAAAGCGGGGTGTGTAACTGCATTTCAATCCCCACCATGGAAAAGACTTTCAAATGCCACTTGGCGCGAAATTGGGAGCCGGGTTACACCCAGACGGTGGAACGAGCGGAATACCGAGTACAAAGCGGTGTTAGCAGCAGTGAGGACAAGATGGGGCGTTAAAGGACAGTCTGCAGAACTGGGAGATCGAGGGAGATGTCAGCTGGCGCCATCCAATTACACAACTGACCAATAATCAACGGGCAGTGACAGCTTTGGAACACAGTGAGGAAATTGTATTTTCTCGGGGTACAGACGGAATGGTTGGAAATGGAAACAGTTATTTCGGCTACTCCGCGTCCGTACCATTATTTCTGGATCAATCTACAGTGAAGCTGACAAAAGTGAAGATAATTCCAATCTGTTCCAGCATTCCACCTGAACTCCTTTATTGGGTGTGTCAAATAACGCCCTTTATTGGAGAATCACTGTCTCCATCGCTTCTTTGAAAGTGGATATTCTTTGTACCATTGCCCAAAATTCAGTTCGAAACTGAATTAAAGCTGTCCACGTTTACTTCATACGGGAGTCTTACGGCGATCGGTAAAAAAAATGCTTTCCCATTTGTCTAAATTGGAGTTAAACTATGGTGCCAAACAGAAATGACAAGCTGTTGAACAAAAAAAAAACACGATCTAAAAACCCTGTTGTAGTTAACCTGCAAGAAAACCATTAAGAGTCACGATTTGGAGATTGCCGATGTGGGACTGGGGTGTACAAAGTTAAAAATCACACAACACCAGGTTATAGTCCAACAGGTTTAATTGGAAGCACACTAGCTTTCGGAGCGACGCTCCTTCATCAGGTGATAGTGGAGAGCTCGATCGTAACATAGAATTTATAGCAAAAATTTACAGTGTGATGTAACTGAAATTATATATTGAAAAATTGATTGTCTGTTAAGCCTTTCATCTGTTAGAATACAGTGATAGTTTCACTTCTTTCATGTGTAAATCATTAAACCTTTTTTAAAAATTTGCATTCTCGGGCTAGCTGTTAACAATGGTGATAACTAGACAATATGCTGAAGGTGTTGGTCCCCTGTGTTCTCTGTCTATGACCTGATGTTTAGATTGATTCTAATCTAAAATGTGAGATAACAGAGTTTTACATAAATTCATGCAGTTTTGAGCTCAAAAACTGCATGGATTTATGTAAAACTCTGTTATCTCACATTTTAGA
Organism: Chiloscyllium punctatum; assembly: GCF_047496795.1. NCBI lineage: Eukaryota > Metazoa > Chordata > Chondrichthyes > Orectolobiformes > Hemiscylliidae > Chiloscyllium > Chiloscyllium punctatum. The sequence continues at coordinate 27,307,061 of NC_092765.1, read as the reverse complement.
TTAGAATCAATCTAAACATCAGGTCATAGACAGAGAACACAGGGGGCTAACACCTTCAGCATATTGTCTAGTTATCACCATTGTTAACAGCTAGCCCGAGAATGCAAATTTTTAAAAAAGGTTTAGTGATTTACACATGAAAGAAGTGAAACCATCACTGTATTCTAACAGATGAAAGGCTTAACAGACAATCAATTTTTCAATATATAATTTCAGTTACATCACACTGTAAATTTTTGCTATAAATTCTATGTTACGATCGAGCTCTCCACTATCACCTGATGAAGGAGCGTCGCTCCGAAAGCTAGTGTGCTTCCAATTAAACCTGTTGGACTATAACCTGGTGTCGTGTGATTTTTAACATTAAGAGTCACGGTGTGGATGCTACAACTTCGTTAAATTACATGTGTCCACTGGGAACGAAGATGAAATACATTTCTCTGGCTGTTAATATGTCTTTCATATACGCTCGCGTTGCGGTCTGTAATTTTACGCTTCAATCTTTACTAGTCGCTATCTTCATAACCTTGGTAGATTTGACTCAATACACAATCAGTTTGGCAGCACTGTTCGCTGAGACAATGGGCAAAATCTAAAATGAGCGGCACATTGCGTGATAATTGTCCCATTTCATAGAATCATTACCGTGAACTCTATCACTAACAGGGTCATCTCCACGTTTTAGTAATTCACAAAACAAAAACAGAGCAAAGCCATTTACATTAATCGATGACTCGATGCAGAGGCGGGTCAGAGCCCAACAGTAACTTGTTAATTGTTGGCATATTATCTCCTCACCATCCCCCAACCCAAACCCCAACCCCAACCCCTACCCCAACCCCAAACGCAGTAATGGCGGCACTTCAGCTCGATGCTTCCAGTCTGAGGATAATATAAAAGCATAAATTGTCTACATTTCATAACTAAAAAAAAACAAGCTGTTTTGAGAACCCTCAACCAATACTTTGTACTTTCATTTATAAAGGGAACGTTTGAAAGGACTTTTAGAAACATAAATGAACTCGTTGCTCTTTCTGTAATTTGTTCATATAGTTTAATCCCAAAATTCTTCCGTTCCCAGTCCAAGACAGTTCTAAATATTTAAAGATACTATTAATAAAATATTCATAAAATATGGAATCATTTTTCATCAGTAAGCTAGGAAGTTATAAACGTAAACCTTGCCTGAACTACACATGCGGATCGTTCAAATCTCGTTTTCTTGCAAGCACTGACTACATTGCTCACGCTAGCAAAATAAAACTCAGTAATTCCAATTTATGTTTAAGGTATTATAGCAGTCCGTCTTATTTAATCCTCGATTTGAAAGTGTGCACAAAAAAGATCCATTTGGAAATAAATTTCGATCTGAAAGTTCCACGATCAGTAAATTACACATTATTTGATCCCAATGATCACGGATCGGAACAGGAATCGATCATAACTTCAATGTGTCCACTCACTGAGAGTGGAGTCAGGGTGTGATAAGCGTGTGGGGAAAATTGCTGTGTTTAAACTGATACGCTCTTTTTTTTTAATCGCACAACGAATGCCCGAATCCGATGAAACAGCAATCAGAATGCGTGCTCAAATAAGACAACGGCGAGTTGTTGACATTTTAAAGAAAAGTTTAATGTTATTCCCCCCAAGAGTTCACTACTTTTACAGAATACGAGATAATAGCGATGGGATAGGAATCTGAACTTGAAATCTCTTTGAGCTTGGATCTCTCCAGACTTGGGTATCTCCAGTGAAGAGCTTTTAAAGGGTGTTTAAAATTTGTGCGTGCCATTTTGATGGAACAATGTTGTGAGGAGGCGCAGGTTTACGGCCTGAAAAACTAAGCCAGACAAGAGACCGCCCTAAAGCTCACCCCGAGACTGTCGGAGCGCAGATCTTAATGAAGTCTAACACACGGCAACTTGATTTATTTATGTGCCGCGACACATTTAGTCATTCGGGATTTGTACAAATCCGCAGGAACTCGGCAGCTGTGATCTGCTCAACCCCAATGTGTATCGATGACAGCGCTCCGTTTGGATTTGAAACTGTGGATTCTGGTTGAAACCCAATGCTTGTGTCGATCTCTTTCTCTCTGTGTCAAGCTTCAACTTCCTGTTTATCATTTCCTCTATACCCGTCTTATTTTACTATGCTTTCCAACTCTCCTTTACTCCCTGATCTGTAATTTGGATCATTAATTTCAATATACGAAAAGCAGCTGACTATAGGATGTTACTCAATCTCCTTCCAAGTTTCGCTTTCAACTTATACCCCAAAAAAGCCTGTTAGCGCTTTGCACTCTAGAATAGAGCGGGTCAAACCGTAGACCCTTGCCTGATATTGAGAACGTTTCGTTGGAGCTGATCCGATAATATGGTTTCTCACTTGCAGGAACTTCTGCATTAAACCTGGCCACACTTCTAGTAACTGCTGCAGTAAAGGGCACGTTGACAGTGGGTCTTAATGGAAATGTAAGTCCGTGCTTGTATTCCCCAGGCGAATGTCCATGGGTCCCAATTAGTGATCGGGATATTCGGTATATGTTAAATGCGAGCCGCTTTGATTTCAATGCAATTGAACGTTTGTGCAAGGTGCTCCCGCTGCTTTATTCAAACAGAAACCCAATCAATGGTGAGAAATCCTCATGGCTTTGAGGTGGGTGAACGCTATTTCCCAGGATCAGTAATTGTAGAACTGCTAGACTTTATTTATTTGAAAAGCAGTCACCCAAATGTCGCAACAGCACATTGCGTACATGAACTTTTCTGAGTTAATGACACTCTGTGAAGCTTTACAAATCTTTACTGTCTTTCTGAAATTAAAGTAGGGAACGGAAGGCCTACTCCTTCCCTGCAAAAAAAAAGCAAAAGTCGCCAATATTCGGGCATTGGCAGATTTGGTTTGAATGACGATCGACGTGTAAATATAAAATCTGTAAGTATGTTTCCACTGGCGGGTGAAATTAAAACTAGGAGACGTCGCCTCAAAATAAAAGGGGAAGATTTAGAACTGAGTTGAGGAGGAACTTGTTGTGAATCTGTGGGATTCCCTGCCCATTGAAGGTTTTTAAGGCACAGATCGAGTTTTGTACAGGAAATGAATTGAGTGTTAAGATTGAGAGGGCGGGATAGCGGAGCTGAGCCCACAGAATGACCAGCCGTGATCTTACTGCAGAGCAGGCTCCCTCCTCCTGTTTCTTATCTTCTTATAAAATGTTTTACTGGCAATTAATTTTGGGGATATTTTAAGTGGGGTCTCACTGAGCAGCCTCTGTCTCCTCAATCCACGACGGGTTAAATGCTCAGCTTCAACACAGGAATGCGAATGTTGGAGATCTGCAACAAATAGCAAGTGCTGGAGAAACCCAACAGGCCCAGTCGCATCTGCGGTGAGAGAAACGGGCTTAACACTTCGAGTCCAGTGACCATTGGACAGAACTCCAAGTTCAGTCCACAGAGGTTCAGGAAGGCAGTTCACTACCACCTTCCCAGGGGCAACTAGGGATGGGCAATGAATGTCATAAACGGCCACACCCCACAAGTGAATTAAAATCCACCTGCTACCAGACTTCCTCCTGTAGTTCCTGTGTTGTTCGGGTTAAACGTGTGCAGTGGAAATAACACTTCAATAGGAGCCGTGAAACACACCGCCTAACCGCAGTCTGGGCACTTGTGAAATAAATTATTTGGATCTTTGTTTTCGGAGCCCTTTGGGTTTCACTAGGGGAATCCAGGGAGCGGTGTGAGAAAGCCAAGCTGATAGGATGCTTCCGGGCACATAGAGAGCTCCTAGCATTTAGTGTTCACCACACCATCTCAACTCAACCAGCGGGTCCAATACCGACAGGGTGGGTCCTAAACGAGGGTACTGCGCCTTTTTCGCCCCGATCTATATTCCGCTCCTCCCCCCCCCCCCCCTCCCAAACTGCTCCGAGATACAAGATGGGCAACGTGCAGTTTTGCATTTCAGTGCCCACTCTTACACCCCGGTCCTGTCTCCATCTCCCTCCCGCTTTGAGCCGTTCCTCCCGCCACATTGCCAGCCCTTTGCCCTCGGAGCTCTCTAAACGGCGGACGCCGACAAACGGGAAAGACCACAGGCTTGTGCTGAAGGCGCAGAGAGAACATAAACAAAGGCCACAAGGCGCGGTTTCCATCCACGCCACTTGTATCAATTCTGTATCACCACATCTCCTCACCATCCCCCCTTCCCCCCACCCTCAACCGCGGGTCCCTCAAGAAATCGAACCTTTTCAAAACAGGGTAAGGTTGGGAAATCTCCAGTGAAGGTTGGGATGGGGTGGGGGCACATGCAGTAATGTTCCCTTGATGTGACAACAATCTCAGGCCCATTGTGTCGCTGTGAAATATCGAGTTGTCCCTGGGATTTTCCAATCGCCTTTGGCTCCGGGCAGTTGCAGTGGACTCTAAGCGCAGCCGTGAAGATTGTTCGGAGCTGTCCTCTTCCACATGTCCCCACTGCCTTCGACAATTCTCACAGTTCCCAAATCGCCAGGCTTCACAGCGAGGTGGGGGACAATGATAACGTTGTCGAATTCCCCGAGAGGAAGGGGCGCTGCTTCTCCGTTTTTAACCTCCCCCCCCCCCCCACCCCGTCTACCTTTGGTTTTTACCTTCCCTTGGGGGAGGGGTGTGCGTGTGTGAAGAGGCGATACCCTTTTATAACCTCCAACCCCGTTTTCGTTTTACAATGAAAAGTGTTTTGGACTGAGCCAGCAGCCCCCGTCCAAGAGATGCCAGTTCGGCTGCGACCACCTCTCCTTTTCCAGCCCCAGCCCTGCTATCTCCCAGCTCCAATGCTGCCTTTCCAACGGGGACACCGGAACAGAACACACTGACTCTTTGACGCGAGTGGATTGTGAAATCTTTGCCCCAAGACAGAGAGACACTGCCGAAAGGAGTCTCAGACCGTTAGTTCACCGCCAGCCGCCATTTGGGAACGAATTAAACCTGAATCCAAACACTATCAACCTATACTCGACATGGTGTGTGTGTGTGTGTGTGTGTGTGGTGGGTGGGACGCTGTTGGCGGGGGGGAGAGGGGAGCGGGCAGGGTGGTGGGCTGTTGTGGACCGGGATTTGAAGCAACTCCGAGCCAGCCGCTACCCGTGAAGTCGCTGTTTCAATCTGCTACAAACCGGGCCCATTCTAACAACAGGTTTCAATTCATCGTATCCTCCAGGAACATACTAAAACCAAACTAAGCGATTTGTCCAAAAGGTGGCCGGAAACATTTTGTTTCATCCATTTATTAATCCGTAACGGTTCCCTAAAGCAGAAACAAGTGAGAAAAGTTTTGGAAAAACTGTGGCAATGTAACGCCTCCGGACACTTGCTTTATCTTCTCGAATGGCCTGTAGAATTGGACTCTGTTTCTGATCCTGTATCCACATGGCAGTGTTTTATTTTGTTCTTAAATACCACTCAACAATCTTTCTATATTTCAACGAACGAAATCTTTCCGGTTCAGTTAAAACAAAAACTCGACCCGTCTTTCCCGGTTGTTGCTGAGAAATGGCCACGTTTGTGTCGAACATATTCCAAACCCCTTCCCCGGTACACTTCCACTTACAGCCGAGCCGTTCTGGCTGCAGCTAGGGACAAAGCAAAGGGCAAAGACAGCAGAAATTCCGCTTCAGCACGGCTCGAAACCTCCCTGCGCAACACTCGGACAAAAGTGAGCCGAATTACAATGATAACGATAGGCCTCGGGCAGCCTGCACTGAGCTGTGTTCTCAATGTCGTATCTGCTGCACGTAGCTTGCTCCTCAAGCTTACATTGAAACAAAAGATGAAATTGTTCAAGGTTGGATATTGGATCCATTAGTTTTTCCGATTGCTTTGAAATTTGCAATTTAGATGCTGTTGTGTTTGCAAATACTCATGTCAACCTCCCGACTTTATATCGTTCCCAGAGATCAGGAGAGAGCAGGATAAGAGCGGAGGCGCAAAATGTGGGTTCCGAAAGTATCGAAATGCTGTCTGCCTCCAACTGCGGATGAAGTTGAGCTCCTTATGAAATCCCCTGAGAGCTGAGCTCCCGACCGTTTCTCCAACAAACACTAACCGGGGCCTTTCACTCCCACACGAATCAGAAGCGAGCCGCCGGAGCCGATTCGGTGGAAAGGCCTGGGGTGGACCAAGTGTACACACCCGATTGAAGGAAAATGAAACTCGGCGGCAGACCACTTTACAATCCAGACCAGGAGGAAGTTAGAGGGAAAGTTATCTTCACTCTCCTGGTTCCTAATGAAAATAACGAATTTCTAATCGCAGCATCTTGATGCGGGTTCTAGTTATTAAAATGTGGGGTTTCAATCCAGAGTAACTTCTAACTGTGTCTGACAGCGTTCTGTAGCTGAGCGATAATAGCAGACTCATGGTCCTTAGCTCTCCAGGTAGCTACTCTGTAATTTTGTCATCATTATCGAAAGGTTTGGATTAACCGAGCGACGGAGTGAAACCACATTCTGTTTCACTCGTTTCAGAGTGAAACATTATGATTACTCAATCGCCATTTGGATCAAACTACATTTTTGGGCAGACTCAAGTCACAAAATGAAAATAAACCGCCGGGTTGAAAAGAACTTTACCCCGTGGGTGTGTTCGACACGTTCAGTATTTTTTTGTAAGAGAGTGACAGAACCCTCAGGGCACGGTCATCCGAACTTGCACCAGCCAGCTAGCTGACCTGTTTATTTTTCTTATTCTCGTTGCTATGAATTGATCAAATCACAGTGAAGGGAATTCTCTCTTCACCTCTCTGAAGAACATGACCAAACGAACAAATTTGTGGTTCAGCTGCAACACATCTCACCCACAGATATTCAGCTCGGTGGGTGCAGCAAACTGAGTGCAAGGCCTCCGATGTGCCCCCGTATCTATCAGTAAGAGAGCCAACACTGCTGTTAACTTTTGATTCAATGCAGCGTCTAACCTAGCCCAATATTCGACAGATTACAAATCTCTGGCGCGACATTAACACAGATTATGAAACGAGTGTCTGGAAGAAAATTGCTTTTCGCACCAGACTATCAGGTGTGTATTTGTATAATTTCAATCCGTTGGGACAGAGACCCGAAAACCTCTCGCTCGAGCCTTCCTGCCGTTCCTACCCGTTACAACACAAACATCACTAACTCCAGTCAGATCTCGCAGATCTTTCACGTTGTCAAAGGTAACGATTTATGCCCGAAACGAGAATTCTCCTGCTCCTTTGATGCTGCCTGACCTGCTGCGCTTTTCCAGCAACACATTTTTGAGCTATAAATGCTGCCACACTATTACATATACATCCAGCAGATAATCGCACAGTCAGAAACCGTGCTCGCTTTCTGACATTACGCAGATTTCTGTGGGTGAACGAACTGACACACGTCCTCATCACAATCTATACCCACTGGCTCACCTCAATTCCCTGGTATTAAGCTGCGAGTGTTTCAATTCGTTGTAAATTGCGGCTGTCGGATTTCGGGAGAGGCCAATATAGCAGTGCTAGTGAGGGCCAGTCGTTGTGGGAAGCTGCTACTAGGCTACTTTTAGTAAAGTAAAACCACCACAACCCTTGATTCCCTCTGGTTGGTTCTGATACTCTCCAATTTACTAATATTTACCGACAGACACAGCCGAGATATCGCCCCGTTACTCCCCCCAGCTTACCCTAACCCCCAGTCTGTCCACATGTCACCCCGAACCCCCCCCAGTCTGTCCACATTCCCCCACCACCACCCCCAGTCTGTCCACATGTCACCCCCCCACCACCCCAGTCTGTCCACATGTCACCCCCCCACCACCCCAGTCTGTCCACATGTCACCCCCACCCCCAACACCCCCAGTCTGTCCATATGTCACCCCCAAACCCCCCCAGTCTGTCCACATTCCCCCCCCCACCACCCCCAGTCTGTCCACATGTCACCCCCACCCCCAACATCCCCAGTCTGTCCATATGTCACCCCCACCCCCACCACCCCCAGTCTGTCCACATGTCACCCCCACCCCCACCACCCCCAGTCTGTCCACATGTCACCCCCACCCCCACCACCCCCAGTCTGTCCACATGTCACCCCCACCCCCACCCCCACCACCCCCAGTCTGTCCACATGTCACCCCCCCCCCCCACCACCCCCAGTCTGTCCACATGTCACCCCCACCCCCAGTCTGTCCACATGTCACCCCCACCCCCCCCCACCCCAGCCTGCCCTTTCCTACCTTCGCCGTGCCTGCGAGCTGGGATCAAGCTGAATGCAGGGTTCTCCAGTGGAGCCGGGCTCCAGGCACTGGCCGCCTCCGAGCTCATGTACTGCGGGTAGTGGTTGGGGAAGGAGCCGCTGAGGGTCCAGCTGATGCTGACCTGGTCCCGGACGGCAGCGGCGGCGGCAGCGGCGGCAGCAGCGGCGGAGGAGATGGCGAGCGGGCTGCTGAAGGCGGTCTCCCGGGGAGAGACTCCGGGAGGGCTGGATGAGGAGGAGGAGGACGAGGAGGAGGAGGAGGAAGAGTGGCGGCTACACGGGGTCTCCTGCCCTCCGCTGCCCGCCGCCGCTGGTGCCTGTGCCCAAGCTGGGTGTGGGGACAGCGGGCTGGCCTGCTGGGGGTAGGGGAAAGCCCCGCTCAGCCGGGAGCTCGGCACATAAACCGCTGAACTGGCCGAGTGCAGGAAGCTCCCTACCGGGTCCGGGTGCGCCGTGTAAGGCGGTGGGTTCGCCAAACTCTGGTACATCCCCAGACAGAGAGAGGGCAGGGAGCCCTGGGCAGTGCCAGCCTCTCAGGGATGGACAGAGAGAGGGAGGGAGAGAGAGAGAGAGGCAGAGGGAGAGAGAGAATCTGTCACCCTGCGGTTCCACAACGTTACACTGTCCCTTTGGTGGCAAGTCCCTTTGGATTCCAAACCGATGCGGAAGCGAGGAGAGCTGATCCGGACCCCACTGACATCCACCGGGGTTTGAGGAGGGGGGGGTGGGGGGAAGAGAGGGACAACTGATTTCCCAACACGGAAGAAGGTGCTACTCAAGGCGAGACACACACAGACACACACAGACACACTCACAGAGACACGGGCACACAGACACAGTTCATGAAGTGGTCAAAGATCGAAGTGAAAAGGGAAGGAAATGAAATGCTGCTGGATTTGACTGAGTCCTCCCATTCTCTGACAAGTCTCCCACAGTCTCCTGTCAATCTGGCGCCGGGTTAACCCTTTTAAAGGCAGCACCCAGGAGGAGGAGGAGGTTGGGGGTGGGGGAGGGATGGGAGCGGTGGAGTGGGGACAAACAGGGTCTGGAGTCCTTCCCCACCACGCCGCCGCCTTTACAGTCTCTGTCCTTTCGGCGGGTTTGACTGGGACTGCCCCGCTTTTGAACTCACTGGTAAACCTTCACACCGAGTCCAACAGCGTGCCCTCAACATTCGTGGAAGCCGCTTGGCTAGAGACGGATGGGCCCGGGGAGAAGTGATTAATCTCAGGACGAACTCGGATTAACTTGGACGATACAAAAGCGTCAGGCTAGTGCCCTCGACCGACACCGAATAATCAGGAAAACGCCGGCTTCGTTCCCCTGCTGGCTTGATCTTGGGACTTTCCGGCTGTGTGCCCTGATTTGGAGGGTAGGCAGCTCAGAAGCAAGCTGCCTCACCCTCTCACAGTCAGCGCCGCCACAGTGCGACTGGGAGCCGATTAAAATCTGATAATCCCAAAGAAACCCGCGAAGAGTCGCCCAGCTGAAAAGTTGCTCACGTTTCCTTGGGACTTTCTGAGAAGTGAATATTCTTGAGAAGGGCGGTCAGTGGATAATTGCTCATTCTGACAGGGAGGGAGGGAGGGGGTGGGGGGCGGATAGAAATAACGAGGGAGAGTTGGTTTGGTTGGAATAACTGCACCGAGTTGGTCTGTTTGTGTTGGGAAAGATGGCGACGCGTTCAGCCCTTGAGCCATCGCATTGGAGATGTTAGAGCCACTCAGCACAGTCAGTGTAGACTCTGGCCAATATTAGGCCAATTATTAAAGGCGCAGCTCAGTTTCTGCACCATACTGAACTGTATTTTAATCACACACATGCCCGGCCATTATATACCCTCGCACATGGTGACCTGTCCTGCTGCGATAAAGATTTTCCACAAATATAACCCCGTAGTCGAGTTATTCATATTACACCTTCCTTATGGAGGAAGTCAACAGTTTCAAGCAACAAGAGAGATAAGGGACCAACTATTAACAAATTAAACTGGTCACTAGTTCCTATCTAGTAAACGTTTACGGTTTCTTTATACATTAATAAAGGAATCGATCTCCTTTACCGCAATTTTCTTGGGAAAAGAAACGATTGAGAGTTAATTACACTCAATAGGAAACCGCTGAGTCCCTGATACGACTGTAACCCTCTCCCCAGAGGCAGATCAACAGCCTTACTGCACTTTGTTGCCATTTCACCAAAATATAGAATTGCACTGAGTTTGCACGGTAGCCCACGGCTGGGGCAGAGTTTGGTATCGCCATTGTAGAAAGGACAGGGCAACGGTGGGAAACAGCGGCCTTCGAATGAAAGCGGAATCCGGCGGATTCTGGTTCCCTCCCAATGGATGCTGCCAGACCTGCTGAGTTTCTCCAGCATTCCGTGTATTTGTTATAGACCTGGCTTCCTTCCAGAAACGGGACACTGTCGTCATGGAAGACCAATGCCCAACAGAAAGTGCCGGAGAAACTCAACAGGTCCTGTCAGCATCTGAGAAACAAAATTAACGCTTCAAGATCCTGCCGGGTCTGGAGAGACGAGCTCTGTTTCTCTGTCCACAGCTGTACCGAGCTCCTCCAGCACATTCTGCTTGTTTTATTTCAGATTTCCAGCACCCGCCGTATTTTGCTGGAATATGGAAGACAGACTTGATGTGTTCTAATTATTCTACCGGAGAAGGAAAGCTAAACTGAAATTTAAGTTCGCTTTTTAGTTTTTTCATTCCTGAGTCACTCTAAAACGTAATGAGGAAGGTTTATTTCCTCTGGTTAAAGGTTGAGTGATGACGGCTAATCAATTTAATTGTTATTAAGAGATTGGGGACAAGAGGTTAGGCACGCGCTGTTTATATGTAGATCTATTAGTGTGTGTAGCAATTTGTCAGAGCAATGTTTGAAACAGGAATATTGATGATTAAACATATGAAATAGGATTATGAATTGAGATTAATTGCAGATTGCTTTTGCTAAGAAATTACACTGACATTGTGGGCCGAATAGCCTCCTGTGCTACAAACAATGTGCCTCTTATCTAATGCTGTAACTTTCCTAAGAGACTGGGTATCGTCCTAACTGACGCTAACTTTCGATAATTCTGACAATATAAACCTTAGAAGAGGTCAAAAATTGATTTATTACAATACAGGTGACATATCAACTGATCCAGTTGTGCCAATATTTAGGAATAACAGTCTAAACATTTTCTTACAATAATAAAAATGGTTCAACCAGACCATACTATCAAACTATCAATTTCTATAAACTTCACCCCCTATTTTATGTGAGATTGTGTTCCTTCAAATATTATGAAGTTATTAAGAGAATGAACAGACCAAGTTGTTCTCTGTTTGTCTGTTGAAACATGGGCTGTGTCAGGGTAGATCTCTCTCATATTGTGATAGAATGGATTAATTGATAGATCTGTCCCACGCTGTTACAATACTATATAACTGAAATGTAAAGTTGGTAGATTTATGTGTCAGGTAGTCTTGATACTCTGCTGCTTGCCCTCTGGAATATAATGTTGTATACTTACTACTACATAGATTAAGCAAGACCTTGTATATAATTCTTCAAGGTGTCCACCTGTGACAGGGTCTACTATCAGCTAAGATTCAAGTATACCCGCACTCATAACAAACACACTGCCAGCCTATATAATATCTTGTGTACATCTATAGTTATCTAATTGAAGCCCTCAGTTGAAGTGCTGAGAGAGGGAGAAAGAAATGTGTTTACCTTGGATTTTAGTATTATTCTCAACATTTGGAATATTTCTTTTCATCCACTAATCTAATCAGTGAAGACTTTTACATATTGAAGGAGCAAAAGTACTGCCCCTTTTAACCACTGGTAGTTCATCCCAGGGCATGATTTGACCCTCTTAATAGTAAAAGTGTTGGTTTTGGCTTCAATTGCAAGAGACACATTAAGCAAGATACTGCTCCCCTTACATGTACGGTAAAAAATGTGTCAGGAGATAGACAAGAAGACTGCTTTAAATGTGTTCCATTTATTCTTTGTTGGGTTGAGTCCCTTTTCACACTCACCCCATTAATTATAATAATCAGAGACAGTGTCATGTGAAAAGGTTTTTTAGCACATTTTATCTCACCAGTCTAAAATTGTTTGAGTGAAAGAAACTTTTTATTTCCTTTGTGGCAAATTCTACTAGTAAAACTGTAGATGATGTGCAATCAAAAAAAAACTAGACTTGCTACGAAAATGCAAACTTTCAGGTAACAATATTTACTGAAATGGCATACAAAAGATTGCTAGCACATGATATTCATAATCAATTATTACATTGGAGTCAAATGATAGAAAATGGTGCTTCCTAGTGAGAAATGATCCAGTGAGAGTAACTCTGGCTTGCTTCCAAAGTAATTTCATTGGATTAAGACAGTTCTTAGCTGAGGAATCACACTTGGTCTAAAAGAATCCAGAAGAGCAGAGATCACAAATATTGCTAGGGAAAGAGGGAAGCAAGAAATAAAAAGTAAAAATGTTAAGTGAAAGAGACTAAGAAAAACAGAAGATTTTTTGTTGCCTTTTCATGATCTCCTTTTGAATATCACATCATTATCACTGCCTGAAAACATGAACCAGCTGAAATAAAAAAAACTACTCACATTTATCTTCAAATTTGTAAAGTATCCAAAGGCGTTTCTCTGGATGGTTTTCAGATAAAACTTTCCCTGCAGTACACACTGCAGAGCGAGTCCAGATATTGAATCAGGTAACTCTTACATTTTGCTGTATATCTTGAAAGGTATTATGAGCTAGAATAAACTAATTGAATGTGTCCAGACTAAATTAGAGGGGATTTTCATAAATATTTTTCTTAGAATGTAAATGACCACTTAATCATAGAATCATAGAATCCCTATAGTGTGGAAACAGGCCATTTGGCCGAACAAGTCCATACCAAACTTCTGAGGAGTATCCCCCTCAGACCTATTCCCCTACCCTATTACTCTACATTTTCCATGACTAATGCACCCAGCCTACATACCCCTGAACACTATGGGCAATTTTAACATGGCCAATTCACCTAACCTTGGACTGTGGGAGGAAACCGGAGCAAATCCAGGCAGACACGGGGAGAGAATGTGCAAACTCAACACAGACAGTCACCTGAGGTTGGAAGTTTTGTAATTTACATCAAACATCATGAAATCTGTTGATAGGTTTATCGATTTAAACATGAATATTTATCACTATATCAGAGTTAAATAGAAATATATCTGCTGGTCATATAGACTATGTTGTGTTTATTCGCCACCCAGCATGAGACCTTAACTTAGTGAACTTTCCTGCTTTCATAGGCCCTTACTGATCTTTCCTTCAAATATTCATCTAAACTATTCGTAAATACTGACATTGTAGAATGCAGATAACTCATTGAGAAGCAACATGGAACATAGAGAGCAAAACAGAAGATGATGGCGTAAAAGTGGTTTCTGCTTCATTCAAAGACGCATTTTCTGTTTTTATTCAGCAGCTGGCTGACCTGGTGGATATTTCCAGCATGAGTGCAGATATTCCAGTCTGGTCAAAGAACTGACAAGTAATTTTTACATAGCCTGTACTGTATGAAATGACACAAAATAGGTTTCAACTTATAACATAAATGGGCCTTCTGATTTATCTCTGAGTTGATGTAAAAGAATTAGTGAAAACTGTGAGTGAATCTGTGCTTTCTGAGCTAAAGATAATGAAATATATAATCAGAAAACTTCAATTTTTATCAACAAAACACTTCAGGATAAGATTGATAATCCACATCTTCACAAAACATAGCGCTTAAATTGGCTGAAGTAAAACATTGACTATATCTTCAGTATTTCCTCCCGTGGTGAACTTCAGTCACCCATACGTAAGTAATATTGATGAGTAAAAGTGCACTCTAGATGAAGGGAGAAGAAAAAATGTAGGAATATTATGCACACTCAGATGACCCTGATTGGAGTGAACACAGTGTGAGCATACTTAATTGAAAACAAGTTATTACATGCAATAGTGATGGCCCAAGATCCATAATTTTAAATAATGCCATACCACGTGGTCCTTTTTAAATCATTCAAGCATCATTGTCATTAAAATCCAAGCTAGCTCAGTTGGCTAGATAGCTAGTTTATAGTACAGAATAGCCTAGGGTTGATTCCTGTTATGGTTGGGGTGAACCTACAGCCTACCTCCTCATTGCCTTTCTGAGAGTGGAAGGAAATAGTAAGCTTGCACTGACAAAACTTGCTGAAGAAACACTGAAGGTGAAGTTTCAGCAGGTGACTGAATATTCCATGTGTATAGTTACATGCTTTACATATATTTTATTGTAAATACCTGCATTTTATCAAAACTCTGATGTACAAATAATCAATTAAGAAAGAAACCTGACAGGAAAAAGCATCGAGGAAGAGTTGCATAATTGTAAAAAAATTGAATTACCACAGCAAGGTGAAAATATGTACTCTACCAAGTGCTCTCTTCGCTTGTAGAGCTTATGACAGTTAAAAGTACTGCTGAAATGACATTGTTGTTGGTTTTTCAGTGGTTTCTGCAGCATCTAACAAGAGAGAAACAAAATAAATATTTCAGCCTGATGATCTTTTAATAGATTTGGTTCTGCTGAGTATTTCCAACATTTTCTCTAGCTCAGATTTCCATTATCCACTGTGATTATGTAAGACAGCTTTTGCACTCTGGTGAAAATTGTCATAGACACTGGCAAGTTGACAAGATTTAGCAGTAATTCACTCTGCTTTTTATAGAAGGCATCAGCTTATATTTTAAATAGTTAAAATCTTATTTAGAAGAATAGAGAAACTTAATAGAAACACGTTGCTTTCTCATTATATCATTTTCATAGCACTTACAAGGCTGAAGGTGAGAAAACCTTTGAAAGATTATTGTGAGGGAATAATATTGTCAGCAAAAGGACCATTAAGAAACAATTTTGCAATTCTAAAGCTAAATTATCTCATTTACAGCTGAAAATATGTTCTAAATCAAATATGCCACCGTGCAGATTAATCAGCCTGTGAGTACAACTGATATCATTGCAGAGTTTTAGCACAGAATATTAATTATCTTGATAGAAATTTCATGTAAATATCATTCAAATGATAGTTTTACTTAAAATGCTTGATCACATATAACATTGGTAGATTTAACCTTCCCTTGAATTTGTAAAGTAACAAAGGCATCCAGTACATTAACAAATTGGTTTCAGTGTTTATTTGCCATACTGGACTTCAAGTACAACATGAGAACATATGAAAGCATGGAAGAAGAAAAGGTCATTGAGCCCTTCAAACTTGCTGCTGTTTGAAAAGTATAAAAGATCACAACAAAAGCTCCCTTAATGTCTGAGTGGATTTATTAAAAACATAACTTCGCTGTAAGTCCAGGACAGAGGGTTTCTGGTTCAATCCCCCATCTGAGTTGCTTGCCTTATGTGAGGGATCCATGTGATTGGTTCAACACATTTAAGTAATGGATGGAAAGAATTGTATCAGTTATGGTATATTCACAGAATCAGTCCCATACTAAAGCTGTAAACTTATATGATATCGACATATGATATCCTTGTATGAAATTTCTCTTTCATGTTTTTCCCAAAGGTGTTAATCCATTTATTCCCAATGAGATAATAGCCTGGATTTTGTTGTGATAAGCAATGGCAAGGCCATCAGCACTTGCCATCATTACTCCATGGAAGCTGCCAACAACTGCTGGAAATCACACATGAGCAGCTCAATCCAGAAGATTCTATCAATACTTCTATACATCTGCAGAGAACATATTGTTTAAGGTCCCTAGATTGCAACTGATATTGACAAAAACTTTCCCTTTTGCATTCCCTTTTAAGAAACCTTTGATAAATTTAAATGGGTGTAAGTGAATTGTTAAATGTTCAGATTTACTGCCACTCATTTTTTGGCCCTGCAAAACATAATTTATATTTATGGCATGTTAAATCTTTTCATTGTGATCAAAAATGCTAAGTTTTGAAAAAAATATATATTTGTTTGTCATTCTTTAGATTCTGCCTTAATCCTGTGTGTATGTCTCAATTATTTATTTTGCTCTCAGTAAAATTTAGTGAAAAGGGAAGTTTGATCAATGCATTTTACTTCCTGCTTCATTGCCCATGTTGTAATTGGCTATTCACCTTCGTTGATAGTGTTGTAATTGCTAGGTGCCTGGCAGTACCCTTACTTGGTGCTAGATTCAAATGAACAGCAGGAAAGGGCAAATCTGCACTATAGAGGTGGCTAAATCTTCATGAGCGACTTTCTTTGGGATTAGGAGTTTGTGGCATTACTTCATAGCTAGCTGCAAAATCCAGACAAACCCATCTCCGCTAAAATAGTTGAAAGATAACTTCCAGAAAAACACATGAAGAATCTATACACTCAAATCCCATGGGATAATATATCTTAGCCCATTGCTAATTTCTGTTTAAAGGTCATCAATCCAAAACATTTCTGATGTGGCAGATGCTGTCTGACCTGCTGATTATTTGCAGGATTTTCAATTTTCAGCATTCACATTATTTTGGTGAAGCACTATTGAAGTGTAATTCCTGTTGTAACACAGGAAATGTGCCAGCCAATTCATGCAAAATAAGTCCGACAAATAGCAATGTGATAACATATTGTGTTTCAGCATGTTCGTTGAGGGAAATTGTTGGCCATTATATGAGGAAAAATGTTCTCTTCTCTTCGTTGTGGCATCTTTTATGTTGATCTATGAAGGATAATGGACCCTCAACTAATGCCTCATCTGAAAGATGACATGTACATCATTACAGCAGTCTCTCAATATTTCAATGATTAGGTCAAGAAAGTCTTCACACAAGAAGTTCTGGAGTTTTCAGAGCATTTAATCAAGAAGATAATGTGCAAAGGTTGAAAGGTGCTCAATGTAATGCCACCAAACATCATTTTGGAGATTTGGTTCACAGATTAACAGAGATCCACAGTGATATCCTACACTTTGGAAAAGTATGTATTCTAAACCAAAAAGATATAATTGAGTTACTCTTAATTGTGGAACATTTAATGTTAAAAGAAACCTTACTTTCTGCAACAAAAAATAGCCATCAAAAGAAGAATTCAAAGAGATAAGATATTTCCACATTGCTATTTGCGTGATTAAATTTATAGATAACTTTGGTAACACATGAAGAGGCACTGACTGTGAGGAACATGAAGGACCAGTTCCTTTTGTATCCATTATCAGTTAGCACATTCTTCCTTTGCAGGTCTTCATTATAAATGTAGCAGCTGGAGAATAAAGTTAAAAACTATTCAGTAATCTGATAATTAACTCCTGGATTAAATGACAGTAGTCCGATCACCCACAATTGTCCAACAAATGTTGGTTAGATATAAAGAGACAAATGTATTTTTATGTATGTCCAGGTACATCTTGGATAATTTTTCCAGTTCAAGAGGTAACGATCCAGCCAAAATATTTCTGCACTTTGCTCTGATTGACTGTTGTTGAATTTGAGTAATTAGCTGATTGACACAGGCCAAAATTGCATTCCCATTACCAACTGGTAAAAACTGAGTAATTAAAGAGTGAGTTTTAAAAGATAAACAACTACTGAAATAATACGCAGCAAAGGAAATTATTAGATGACACTTTCCAATGCTTCAGAACTTCCAAAAGTGCTTTAGTTATTTAAGTACTTCTAATGTTTAGTCACTGTAGTCTTGTAGGCATAATGTTGTAATATATCAGTCATAATGTTGTAATGTGGCGTCAGTCACTAGAACTGCAAGCTGCTTTTCTCCTATTGATGGGCCTGCATGAAAGATCAATAAGTTTGGCTGTTTTCTTTAAACTAGGATTACTTAGAACTACATGTATTTTGTTACTCACGTAGGATGGACTATCACCTACACAAATGAGTTCTTTTATACAAATATAGAATGTTCTTCCTCATCCTCTTTTTTCTCATCATTACAATGTATGTAGCATGTTCTGAGTAACCAGGCAATAGAGAGAATATGTTCATTTGAGTAGCATCTTTTTGGAGACTTGAAAGATCTCTGTAGAGCTGCTTTATATAGATCATAATGTTCCAGATTACAAAAGTCAATGCTTTCATTTCTTATTATGGAAAATACTTTGTGGTTTTCCTCTTTCCTCTGCACACAAAATGGTATTGACTTCTTGAAATAAGTGTACAGCAAAGCCAAATTGATAGTTTTATGTCCAATCAAATCATTTTGTGCTTGGGTTATATAAGCATTGCTATAACATCTTACATTGTTGTGAGACATCATGCAAAGCAAATGAGCAGCAAGCGCAGACTGCTTGAAAATCCAGACTGTCTCTGTGCTCTTCCTCAAAAACACAAGTTCCTTCAAAATGCTAAAGTAGTACAATAACTTTAAAAAAATTGCTATTTCTGTATGTCTTTTTGCCTGTCTGTATGGGATTCTTGTTGTCTGTCTGCCTCTCTGTTATTCCGTATTTCCCTATCTGTTCTTATCACTGTTCCTTTTGTTTATGTTTCTCTCCTTACTTGGGCCTGAACCGGGAGAGGCTTTAGAAATCAGTTTCCCTATGAGCTTTGCGCTGTCTCTCTCTGGTACAGATTGCTCAGCAAACAGTCCTCCTCCACAACTAACTGTGTTTTCATTTGTTTCAATTTCAAAAGATAGAAGTTAAAATCCTACAGTTTAGTAACATCCTCCCTAAAGTGTCTTGCCACAGCAGAGTTGCAGAATGCATCCAATTAGCAGAAAGTTTCATCAAAACCATCTCTGACATCAAGGTCTTCTCAGAATTGTGTCCTATCATATATGTATCTGCTATCTTTGTGTAAAGTGAAAAACATTGGCAACCTTGTATGCAGCTGGAAGAATATTTTCAGTGCCAGTGACAGTTAATAATTCATTTTGAGTGCTATTAGTTCCCTTACACTGAAATTTACTTCTTTTGCACCATTTGCAGCCTAATACATCAAATATAAGTCATGCTTTTACCTTAGTAACCTATATTACATCCCATCAAGGATTGGTGAACGATACTGAAAGCTCTAAGTGGAGAACATTCAGAAATGTAAGCTACACCAACTCAGGCGACTGAACAATGTTAACATAAACCAAGAAGTTTGTTATTGGCAACAAAAGCAAATAGAAGCTGACCATATTCATATGACCTTTCAGAATGAGTATTTTAACACCGATGTTCACCTGTTTACTTTAAATAGGTTAGATTAGCAGCTAGATCAATGCCACATCTATGTCCCGAGTGTTAGTCTGATCTGATAACATAGGTATCACAAATTCAGAGGTTAGGATAAACCAAAAATATGTTTCAGGTAGGAGAAGACTTTAGTTCACCATTAGGTTATTGAGCTCCTCCATCCAATTCCTTGCAATCTTTATGACAAAATATAATTTATAAACTTTACTGTGAATCCCTTCAATGGTAAAAATTATTACATTATTATCATTTTGTATTTTTTAATTTCAAACCAGTTAAATTTTCATATTAATTGTACAATCTACAGTTTGTTCTATATTGATCACTACTTTTGGAAAGTAAATGGAATTTGCCTGAGCTGCTTATTTATTCTAATTTTCATTATCATTATCTTCAATCTCTGTTTCTAATTCTACATTTCTACATGCAGCATAAAGCAACTTCTTACAAGTTATCAAGTCAGTTCCTGATCTTAAAAGAAGCTTTTTCCTTTATTTTCAAGAAAGAAAAGTTTCAAGGATGGTTTGCCTCTCGTCATGATTCATCTGTTTAAACTCTTGTGCTATTCTTACAGCCTCACATTGAGCATTATTCATTGGCATGATACCGATTTTGAGACAGCGCATAAAATATGGTAAACTATATTTTAATAAGATCACATGCAGTTTTAAAATCATCTCTTTCAATCACTATCATGCACCCTGTCATGTGTCCTTGTTAGCACTTATCAACATTTGGATTTGTAGCTTCAGTAATTCAAGTATTATATTATAAGATCTTCCAACTCTGATACCTTCAGTATATCACCATTGTGTACATATTGCACATCACCTTTTCCTTTTGCCAATCTCACCATTTTACACTTAGCTGCATTTTCCATTTTTCTGCCAGCTATTAGGTATCTCAAAATCTTTCAGGGGCTGCATTCTTTCACCAGTGCATTCATTTTGGTCTTCTCCGTACATAGAGGCAATATTCCATTGAGTTAGGGTTCTAACATATTTCTAAGAAGGTGAACAATAGTATCACCCAGTATCACTCCTACAATGCAACACCAGTTGCCACGTTCCATTCATTTCCTTGACTCCTTATTTATTTCTTTCAACTAGTCATTTAAATTCATTTTTATGTAACATATTTTCCAAAGATAAATAATACCCAGGGTCTGTCATCAAAAGGTTGGAAATCTAAATATAAAATCAAGTGTTATCTCAAAAACAATCTTCTACTTCATATTTCCGCTCCACATTAATGTGTACCTCTCAAATTATTTCTTACGCATACCCTCAGCACCGTTGCAAACTAGCCTTGTACACTGCAACTTAGAGGTTTCAAATTAAATGATTCTACACTAACTTTATGAAGACAGGAGCTATATTTATCACCTTTTAGTCCATTGATCTGCTCTTATTGTGATGATATCTGGATAATATTTGTAAGTGGTTCTATAGCCATCTCTGCCTTCTTGGGGATTGTGTCTTTTCCACCATCAGTGTCTGCAACCTACTCGGCACTTCCTCTCCATGAGTCAAAATGATCACTCCTCTGTAAACATTCATTATTGCTAATATCTCTTTTCCCATGTTAACACTGGTGTTAGTGCATAAATAATTCGGCAGCCATACTGTTTTCACATACAACGTTTTTCAAATTTTTAGTGTCTTGTTTCCTTCTCTGCTGTCTTCTAGCATATTTGAAGAAGGCTCTACCATTCTTTCTTTATGTTTGCTATCATATTTTCCTCATGTGCTCCCTTTGTATATCTTTATACTTAGATTTTTATGCAGCCTTTATATAGACCTTTCCAACCTGTTCAAAACTTAAATTAACTAACTTGAATATGTTCTCTTTTTCTCTTAATTCTTTTTTGTTTTGAAAGCAGTGGTGTTTTAAAAAAAAATTATCCTCTATTCATTTTGACAATAAATAGCTTTTACACTTGCATCATATTTTTAGAAACCACATTTCTCACAATTCATTTTTGCTTTTGTGTTAGTTTGTCCCAAATCAAGCTCTTTAAAGTTTTCCTTCAATTTTCCAGTCTGGTTTTGCCCTGAGTGATAGCAAGGTGATTCCTTGATCCAACACGTTCCTTTTCTGATACCCCATTATCTCAATTAACTAAACTCAGTCCAAGGACTGAACTCCCTGATGCTGTTTCGCTTGTTTGCTGTTATAGAAACAAATTCTACATCACTTCCATAAATTTACACATACGACTGGATTTTCACATTAGCCACCATAGTCAATATTAAAGACAGCTGAAAAAAATTGCCTTTAATTATTACTCTGCACTAATCACTATTTTATTACCACCCAGAAAACTTGACTGAACTTTCCTGGGTTTATCCACAAATATTTCTTAAACTGACTAATCCTATCTGCTGTCCTTCATTTCCATCTAAATCAATGCTGCTTCCATCCTCCTTACTTTCAATTACATTGAGTTGCTCCCTGACAGATTTTCTACTCCACATCCTGCTCTCCTATCGTGCAAAAGATATGAAAGCCCCTGTGTTAATTTTTCATTCTTTTTAAAAAATAGTCCTAATTACATAGATTCTTGCCTTGCTTACAAAGGCTTCAACAGTTTATTATTAAATCATTTTTATTAGTATAGTGATGCTCTCACTTATGCTTTTTGTAGACAACTTTATTTTACTTTTTAAATTAATGTTTGACTGTTGTCCTTGGTTTAAATCTTCTTCCTTCCTTCCCCCTCGTCTCTAATGTTTTGTTTTGTAAATTAACCTGAGTATCGGTGGTGAGCAATATTTATTGCTCACCACCGACTCTCACTTTAATTTACAAAACAATGTTTATTGCTCAAGCTTAGTTGCCCTTTAGAAAGTGTCAGTCAGCTGCATCTTTGATTCTTTGCTGTTGTGGTATTGTTAAGTTGGAAATTCCATGGCTGTGATCTGGTTGAGTTGCATATGGGCAATATATGTCCCCATGTTAGGATAGTATGTAATGTGAAAGGAAACTCATAGATGGTGGTGTACTCATGTCTGCTGCCTTTCACAGTCCTGACTTTTGCCTTGATGCTGGTAATAAAGTGGGAGGTGAGTCACTCACCACAAAATATGTAGCCCCTGGCTATTCTTGTAGCCGCAATATTTATGTAACTAATTCTGTTAAGTTTTTGGTTGATGCTGACTCCCAGTTTGTTGATAATTGGGCATGTGATGATGACAGTGCTGCTGAATGTCAAAGGGAGGGGAGTCAGACTCTCTGTTGTTGGAGTTGGAACTTGTCGGGTGCTTGGCTTGTGTGACTACTACTTGCCACATAGCAACACAACCTTAGATGTTGTCCAGGTCTTGTTCCATACTGTTGTGGACCATTACATCATTAAAGAAAATGCAAATGGACCTAAACTCTGCTATCATCAGCAAACATTCCCATCTTTGATGTTATGTTGGAGAAGTCATTGATGAAAAGAGGCTGCAGATAACTATTCTGTGTACTAACCTGAGGTCCAGAACTTAAAACTGCAGTAATGTCCATGGGCTGAGCTCATTAGCCTCTAACAAACACAACCATCCTCCTTTGTACAGCTCCAATCAGCAGCATTTTCTTGTCTAATTCCTAGTAACACCATTTTTTAATAGGTTCCTTATTGTCTTAAATTCAGGGGTAGATAATCTCATCTCACCAATATGATTCAAGATTTTAATCTATGTTTGGATTAAGGCTATAATGTGGTCCAGAACTGAGTGATCCTGATGAAATTCCAACTGAGCTTCAACAAGTAAGCCATGTGTTCCATAACAGCACTGTCTGCAAAACCTGTCTTCATTTTACTCATGATTAATAATGATCTGACAGGGCAGCAATTGTCAATGCTGCTTGTCATGGGCATGACATACCTGGACAATTTTCGCTTTGTTGGGTAGATTCACAATTAAAGGTTTTATGGTGCAGTGGTTGTGTCCTTACCTCTGAGTCAGAAGGCCCGGTTTCAAGTTCAATCCACTCCACAGGAATGTAGTAACATCCCTGAACAGATTGATAAGAAAAATATCAAGATGTCAATATTGTAGCTATATTAGACTATCTTAGTTCAAGACAGAGTCAGTCAAAGGTTGGAAGTAACCACACAAATTATTCCACAACACATTCCAAAGAAATTCCACTTGGATTCCTTTTCTATTTAAATCTTGTGTTTTAACTTTACAACTGACATCAGTAATCTGTTTTCCTGACTTTACTATAGGAACTGGAGTTTATGAATTGTTGCCAGGCATCAGGCACTCTAGGAGCAGCTTGGGTGGTCACTACACCAGTCAAGGCAGAAGAAGCAGCCAACAACTCATTCTGCTTAATGGGCTGCCAGGACTCAGTGCATTTTGTAATAATTGGCTGGCCCTTAACTGGATTGCGTTCTTGTTTGGATCGATAGATAGCAGCAGGGAATCCAGGTAAGATACTTTTGAAAGCTGATTTACGTCCATGCATTCAAGTGTCCACTGGATCCCAGGTTGACAACGGAGAAGCACCTCACCCCCAAGTCCCTTCCTGGTTAAGCAACTTCTGTACAGATCAGATTTCTATTGGCTTATTGCCAATGGACTTGAAGTACTTCGGAATTCAAACAACTGCAAGTTTATCAAATCATTTCAGAGCTGAAATCCAGGTCAGGTCATGCTCTTTGTGAACACTCAGCTACCTTTGTGATATTATTCAATGTGACTTGGTTTTTCTTGCAAACCGGTAACCTTGATGGGAACCAAAATAATACTACAATATTTGTCTGAAGTCAGGTTGAGGATTTGGTTTTCAAATAGCTAGATTTTAAAACTCTACCATTTAAATTGAATTCAGGAATGATTACCAAAGTAAAACTAGACAAGATAGTTAACTTTTGCTTTCAATCCCCTGTTACATTTAGTCTCCTGTTCAGGTTGTCCAATTGTATTTTGGAAACATATTATTCTTTTATCGCATGTTGAACAGTTTAATGGACTGTTCCATTTATAACTCTTAAAGAAGTGTGATCTTAATTCATGTTTTCTTCACATTATCTTTTATTTAACTTGTATTTTGTGCCCTTCTCCAGAACATGCATTGCAGTAACATTCTAGGTACACCTAATCATTCATTAATAGATACTTCATTGAGGAATTTCATTTCATCTTGTCTTTCTAGACTGTAAAACATAAACACCTACCATCTTATTCTTGTTGACTTGGTCCAGCAGTGCATGAGTATACCCTTGTTGAAGGCAGTGGACTTGCTTCAGGAATTCTCACTTTTTTGCCTGTTTCCCTCATTTGTTCCAGCAAAGAGTGGGAAATAATGATCTATAACAGTAATGTGTCATGAGTGAATGGCCAAGGAGGTTGGTGAGGTGGGTTCTGGAGTGTTCAGGTCAGGAGGTGGCAACAGCAGGTGGGGTTCTTCAGCATTCCCTCTGAAGCCTTCCTCCCTCAGAAACTTCCCACTTCGTGCTGATCCAATCCTAAAATCTTAAAATCCTAAATCCCAGCCTCTGCTCCTGGGAAATTTGGAGACCAGGCTGAGGCTGTAATAACTGGAAGATAGGATCATCGGAACATGGGAACCTAGGAACAACAGAAGGCCATTCAGTCCATTGAACCTATCCTGACATTCTAGATCAGGATTGATCACCTCCATAATGCCAGTTTCCCACATTACCTCCATGTCCCATACTGTTATTAGTTTCCAGAAATCTATTGAGTTTTGTCTTGAACCTACTCAACAATTGAGGTTCAATATCCCTATAGGATAGAGAATTCCAAAGATTCATCAACTTCTTAGTGAAGAAATTCTTCCTCATCTACATCTGATATGGCCTGTCCTTTATCCTGAGACAATGTCCCTAGTTGTGGAGTCACCAGCCAAGGCTAATCTGTATCAACCCTATCATACCATGTAAAAAATTCACAGACCGAATCTGTACCTGCAGAATTCACTGCTGTTAATGTGGTGCAAGCATTTGAAGCAAATGCAGTCAAGCTGTTCCTTTTTAAACAAATGAGGGCTTATTAACCTTTCTTCCAATATAAATGAAAGATTTTAATCTATGTTTCCTATATAAATGAAAGGCAGTGCTTCAGCATTGGAGTGGTCATATTAAATACCTGAGTTTGGGGAAATAAGACTTTCTTCTGTGTAGGAAGTATTGATGCGACATTTTGTCTAGACGTTTCTTTGCACTGTTTATCTCCCCATTATTACTTTAGGCACTTTTTAAATAGCTCCTTTTAGGACTGGGAATGGTGGGCAGAGGGTTAAAGGAGTTTTGATGATGTACATTGGATTAAAGGACCCAGAAGTAGGAAAATTTCCATGATTTCTCTGCCCAGTCTCGATTTAACAGCGTTGGTCCTGAAAATCATCATTGCGGTCAGGAGTAGGATGAAGCAGGAATTGAAAGGTGGAGGTAGGGCCCGAAGAGCAGTATTAGTGATATTAATGATGGGGTTCTGAAAGGTGAATTGAGGAAGCTGATGGCTAAGGAAACAGTCACAGTCAAAGTGGAAGTGGTATTTGGTACGGGGCAGATGGTGCAGAACCATATTTGGGGAAGACCTCATGGGGTGAATTATGGGAGCAAACAAAAACACGGAAGAGGTGTCCTGGAGATGCAAGGTCAGAATGAGCATTGACACGATCATGGGTATTGGCACAGGGGGAGAGATGCTGTGTGGTTACAGGGTCCATGAAAATGAACTTTAAGGATAACAGAGGGGAAAGGAATGCTGACATTGGAGGGGTCAAGTGTGTTGGGAGGTTAGGGTGTGGCAAACAGAGGGTGGGTGGAAAGTACAGGATTGGCTTTAGAGTTAACACATATCATTGTCTGTGGCTCACTAAAATGCACTTTTATTGTAAGTAACTTAGATCGAAGTTGGCCAGTTGGGTAGAATTCATGTTGCTCAGAATTGGCCAACTAGAAGGATCCCCAATGAATAGCAAAATGAATGAACTCTGTGGATAAACATACTCTTACATGTATGTCTGCACATTTCACACAGCGTGATTACCATCAGAACCATGGGTCTCATCCACCCCATTTTCCTACAACTTTCAATGAGGGATGAGAGAATGTGGAGTTTGATCAGGCCGTGCCAACTAACTAACTGTATGAGCTCCTGCTCATGGTGTAGGGTCCTGGCACCATCCTCTTTCAGTGTAAGAGATGACAGAGCCTGCTTGGTGTAATCTGGTGGAGGAAAACCACTTCCTGGTCTAACTAGAAAAGTCTTTTATAGCTAACTAGACACAGTTTATTGCACATTAGCCACATGTTATATAAATATAACAGATATCATTTAAGAAACTTTGAAGTGGACCAGATGTTAAGATTCAGTCCTTTGAGATTCTAAACCATTCTGCCCACAAATCCATAGGACATCATTGTGAGTGGTGGCTCTGGCATTCCTCAGGATTAATCCTTTCAGACTCAAATACCCAAGAAGAAGGAAAGCTCTTGCTGACAAACAGCAGAGTGTGTGAAACCAACAGCAGGCAGTATACAGTGGGGGGGGGGGGGGGGGGGGGGAAGGGGGGAGGCCATTCTGAATGCAGATATCCAGAAAAGGCATCAGTGAAGATAATGCTGATGTACCAGCACATCCACCAGACAAGAACACTCCAAAAATGGGCATGGGCTTGTGCCAGAGATGCTTGAGGATGTGCTAGGAAATGGACTCCATGATCTGCCCGATTATTTATCAAGATATATTCAGCTGGAGTGATAGGGAAGAGAGCCCATCTCCTTAAGTTTATGGTGATGATCAAATTCCATGCCAGTGGCAGCTTCCAGGGTGGCATCTCTCAGGCTGCCACACATAGGGGCATAAAGGGATTCTGATGCTTTATTTTATCACGCCAATGATTTTATCCACTTCAAACAGGTTGTAAGGTCATACATTTTTGATCTTATCATTGGGTTTCCTCAAGTGTGAAGGGTCATAGACTGTACTTAAGGTCATAAAAACTACCCGGTGACAGTCAGCTGAACATGTGAATTGTAAAAGGTGTCGCTCCGTGAATGTACAGCAGGTGCGTGCCCAGAGAGCTGCTACTGTGTGCCGACTTTGTGCAGCTTACAGCTCACCAAGCAGCTTCCAACTCCAGGCTGGGGTGCTGAGTGGACCTTGGTGATGAGGGGGATCACCTGTGTATGGCTGGGTGAAGCCTATGAAACAACTCCAGAGTGTGACCATAGAGACAGGTCATGTATGCACCAGAGTCACCATCAAACACACCTTTCCGTTTGTTAAAATCTGATCCGGTTCTCTTAACTAGCCAGGAAGGCCACTGGAATACACACTCCAGAGGGTGTGATGATGAATAGTGGTATATGATGTGCACTGTACAATCTGGGGTGGAAATGTCGACAGATGCTGCAAGGGGAAGAGCCTGGAGAATAGCAGTCTGACGTGAGGCAGATTTTGTAGAAGGTGAGGAGAAGCCCATAAATCCAAATAAGCTTTTCAAGGAAGCCATGACCATGGAGAAGCTTAATCAATGCAAAGACCACACATCATTAGCAAAGACGATTGATGAGGGAAGAGCGGTAGATGTGATCTATATGGACTTCAGTAAGGCTTTTGACAAGGTTCCCCATAGGAGACTGGTTAGCAAGATTAGAACTCATGGAATACAGGGAGAACTGGCCATTTTGATACAGAATTGGCTCGATGGTAGAAGGCAAAAGGTAGTGGTAGAGGGTTGCTTTTCAGACTGGAGGACTGTGACCAGTAGAGTGCCACAAGGATTAGTGCTGAGTCCACAGCTTTTTAACATTTATATCAATGATTTGGATGTGAACATAGGAAATATAGTTAGTAAGTTTGCAGATCACACCAAATTTGGAGGTGTAGTGGACAGTGAAGGTTGCCTCAGAGTGCAATAGGATCTTGATCAGATGGGCAAATGGACTGAGGCATGGCAGATGGAGTTTAATTTAGATAAATGCGAGGTGCTGCATTTTGGGAAGGCAAGTCAGAGCAGGACTTATACACTTAATGGTAAGATCCTGGGGAGTGTTGCTGAACAAAGAGACTTTGGAGGGCAGGTTCATAGTTCCTTGAAAGTAAAGTCACAGGTAGATAGGATGGCAAAGAAGGCATTTGGTATGCTTTCCTTTATTGGTCAGAGTATTGAGTACATGAGTGGGGAGGTCATGTTGTGGCTGTACAGGACATTGGTTATGCCACTTTTGGAATATTCTGGTCTCCTTCCTATCAGAAGGATGTTGTGAAACTTGAAAGGGTTCAGAAAAGACTTACAAGGATGTTGCCAGGGTTGGAGGGTTTGAGCTATAGGGAGAGGCTGAACAGGCTGGGGCTGTTTTCCCTGGAGGGTCGGAGGCTGAGGGGTGACCATATTGAGGTTTATAAAATCATGAGGGGCATGGATAGGATAAATAGACAAGATCTTTTCCCTGGGATGGGGGAGTCCAGAACTAGAGGGCATAGGTTTAGGGTGAGAGGGGAAAGATATAAAAGAGACCTAAGGGGCAACTTTTTTACGCAGAGGGTGGTACAATTACAGCATTTAAAAGACATCTCAATGGGTATATGAATAGGAAGGATTTAGAGAGATATGGGTCAAGTGCTGGCAAGTCAGATTAGATTAGGTTAGGTTAGGTTATCTGGTTGGCATGGACGAGTTGGAGTGAAAGGTCTGTTTCCATGCTGTACATCTCTATGACTCTATGACACTTCTGCATGACCATAACTTTATTGCTGGAGAATCAGACTGCCATTGCCTTGCTAGGCTATAAATCTAGCTGGGCAATCCACCCTTGCACAGCCATCTCCAAACCTTTTCCCTCTACCATTGAGAATAGTAAGGGGAGCAGAGCTTAGTGAAACACTGTGTGAAGTGAGTGTTGCTTTCAAGGATATCTTAGGGATTAGTATATATCTATATCACAGCTTGCCACAGCCAGAACACCACCACCCATGTGGTTTAAACCAAACTACACTCGTCTCATTATACTCAATGAAAATTGTGTGGGTCCATTTTCTCTGTCCTGCACAGATGAGGGACTAGTTGTGCCAACTCTCACAGCCATGTTCTCTATTATGTTCATTGCAGAAATAACAATTCACATAAACATTCAATGAAGAATACACAAAAATTCAGCACACTTCACTCAGCATTACTGTCAGTGTCCCTAACACCTTTCTAGACATCACACTGTCAGAAACATGGGGCATGCTTTGACCATTTGTTCTGATATTATGATAAGTTATAAGACATCTGAGCAATCATGAATAATCACAAAATAATGATTGATGCCTTTCATATGTTTACAAGTGCAACCGACTGTTGTGCTCGTAATTATTAAGGTTTTCTATTCCAACATCTGGGTGACAGATTTACTGAGATGGACACAGTCTGTTCAGTTTCATTTCCCTGTGTCTTGGATGATTGAGGCAGGCATCTTCTAGAGACATGGGGCCTTGGTAGATCTTCTACACCATGGCAGTGATCCTGCCCTTGAGCTTGCCTGCTGGAAGTGGTGGGATCAATCATGGAGGAGATGTCACTAACCTGAGTGCTGTCCAAAGAAGGAAAGCCCCAGGATCTGTGTGGTGCTCACCTGACTGTCCTGCCAAATCTATACATGACCATGTGTGTGGAACTGAGCTGATGGAGATTGATGATGAGGCTGATGGTGGGGCTTCTTCTTGGACACTGGCATCTTAATCCTCAGGGGTGGAGTCTTCTGCCGCCTGAACACTGTATGATGCCTTATAGTAGAGAGCAAAATGAGGGGTATGTCAGGTACTAAGATACCGATTGTGTTAGGGGATTCTCTCGTCTGAGGCACCAAGCTGAATGGTGTGTTGCCTCCCTGGTGCAAGGATCAAGGATGCTTCAGAGATGGTGCAGAATGTTCTCAAGGAGGAGAGGAACCAGCAGGAGGTCATTATACACATTTGAATCAATGACATAGGAAGGGAAAAGGATGAGATTCTGAAGGGAGTGAGGCAGAAATTTAAAAAGGAGGTCCTTGAGAGAAGTAATATCTGATTACTCCTGGTACTATGAGCTAGTGAGGGTAGGAATAGGAGGATAGAGCCATTGGCTGAGGAGCGGGCATATGGGAGAAACATTTACATCTTTGGATCATTGGAATCTTTCAGGTTTCAGGGCAGAAGTGACTTGTACAAGAAGGATGGATTGCACCTGAATTGGAAGGGGATTCAGACATTGGCAGGGAGATTTGCTAGAGCTGCTCAGGAGAATGTAAACTAGTAAAGTGGAGGGCGGGGGGAAAACGATGTGGGACCCAGGGAGATAGTGAGGAAGGAGATCAACCTGAGATTGGTACAGTTGAGAAAAGAACGAGCCAAACAGGCAGGGACAAAGCAGAGAACAAGGTAGGATTAATAAATTAAACTGCATTTATTTCAATGCAAGAGGCCTAACAGGGAAGGCAGATGAACTCAGGGAAGGGTTAGGAACATGGGGCTGGGATATTATAGCAATTACAGATACATGGCTCTGGGATGCACAGGACTGGCAGCTTAATGTTGCAGGATACAAATGCTCCAGGAAGGATAGAAAGGGAGGCAAGAGAGGAGGGGGAGTGGCATTTTTGATAAGTAGCTGTACTGAGGGAGGATATTCCCAGAAATACATCCAGGGAAGTTATTTGGGTGGAACTGAGAAATATGAAAATGTTGATCACCTTACTGGGGCTGTATAATAGATCCCCTAATAGTGAGCAGGAAATTGAGAAACAAATTTGTAAGGAGGTCTCAGTTATCTGTAAGAATAATAGGGTGGTTATGGTAGGGGAATTTAACTTTCCAAACATAGACTGGGACTGCCATAGTGTTAAAGGTTTAGATGGAGAGGAATTTGTTAAGCGTATACAAGAAAATTTTCTGTATCGGTATGTGGATGTACCTACTAGAAAAGGTGCAAAACCTGACCTACTCTTGGGAAATAAGGCAGGGCAGGTGACTGAGGTGTTAATGGGGGCGCACTTTGGGGCCAACAACCATAATTATATTAGTTTTAAAATAGTGATGGAAAAGGATAGACGAGATATAAAAGTTGAAGTTCTAAATTGGATGAAGGCTTATTTTGATGGTATTAGGCAAGAACTTTCAAAAACTGATTGGGGGCCGATGTTTGCAGGTAAAGGGACGGTTGGAAAATGGGAAGCCTTCAGAAATGAGATAATGAGAGTCCAGAGACTGTATATTTCTGTCAGGGTGAAAGGAAAAGCTGGTAGGTATAGGGAATGCTGGATGACTAAAGAAATTGAGGGTTTGGTTAAGAAAATGAAGGAAGCACATCTCAGGTATAGACAGAATAGATCAAGTGATTCCTTAGAAGAGTATAAAGGCAGTAGGAGTATACTTAAGAGGGAAATCAGGAGGGCAAAAAGGGGACATGAGATGGCTTTGGCAAATAGAGTTAAGGAGAATCCAAAGAGTTTTTACAAATACATTAAGAACAAAAGGGTAACTAGGGAGCGAAAAGAGCCCCTTAAAGGTCAGCAACCGAACTTTGTGTGGCGCTGCAGGAGATGGGGAGATACTAAACGAGCATTTTGCATCAGTGTTTACTGTGGAGAAGGACATGGAAGATATAGAATGTCGGGAAATGGATGGAGACAAATTGAAAAATGTCCATATGACAAAGGAGGAAGTGCTGGATGTCTTGAAACGCACAAAGGTGGATAAATCCTCAGGACCTGATCAGGTGTACACTAGAACCCTATGGGAAGCTAGGGAAGTGATTGCTGGGCCTCTTGCTGAGATATTTGTATCATCGATAGTCACAGGTGAGGTGCCAGAAGACTGGAGGTTGGCTAACGTGGTACCACTGTTTAAGAAAGGTGGTAAGGACAATCCAGGGAACTATAGACCAATGTGCCTGACATTGATGGTGGGCAAGTTGTTGGAGGGAATCTTGAGGGACACGATGTACATGTATTTGGAAAGGCAAGGACTAATTACGGTTAGTCAACATGGCTTTGTGCGTGGGAAATCATATCTCACGAACTTGATTGAGTTTTTTGAAGAAGTAACAAAGAGGATTGATGAGGGCAGAGCAGTGGATGTGATCTATATGGACTTTAGTAAGGCGTTCGACAAGGTTCCCCAGACAGGATAGCAAGGTTAGATCTCATGGAATTCAGAAAGAACTAGCCATTTTGATACAAAACTGGCTCAAAGGTAAAAGACAGAGGGTGGTGGAGGAGGATTGTTTTTCAGACTGGAGGCCTGTGATCAGTGGCATGCCACAAGGATTGGTACTGGGTCCACTATTTTTCATCATTTATATAAATGATTGGATGTCAGCAGAATTGGTATAGTTAGCAAGTTTGCAGATGACACTAAAATTGATGGTGTAGTGGACAGCGAAGAATGCTCGTTCAGATTACAATGGGATCTTGATCAAATGGGCCAATGGGCTGAGAAGTGACAGATGGAGTTTAATTTAGATAAATGCAAAGTGCTGCATTTTGGGAAAGCAAATCTTAGCAGGACTTATACACTTAATGGTAAGGTCCTGGGGAGTGTTGCTGAACAAAGAGTGCAGGTTCATAGCTCCTTGAAAGTAGAGTTGTAGGTAGATAGGATTGTGAAGAAGGTGTTTGGTATGCTTTCCTTTATTGATCAGAACATTAAGTACAGGAGTCGGGAGGTCCTGTTGCGGCTGTACAGGACATTGATTTGGCATTTTTTGGAACATTGCATGTAATTCTAGTCTCCCTCCCATTGGAAGTGTGTTGTGAAATTTGAAAGGGTTCAGGAAAGATTTACAAGGATGTTGCCAGGGTTGGAGGACTTGAGCTATAGGGAGAGGTTGAATTGGCTGGGGCTGTTTTCCCTGGAGCGTCGGAGGCTGAGGTTTATAGAGGTTTATAAAATCATGAGGGGCATGGATAGGATAAATCGACAAAGTCTTTTCCCTGGGGTGGGGGAGTCCAGAACTGGAGGCATCGGTTTAGGGTAAGAGGGAAAAGATGTAAAAGAGACCATCGGGGCAACATTTTCATGCCGAGTGTGGTGCATGTATGGAATGAGCTGCCGGAGGAAGTGGTGGAGGCTGGTACAATTGCAACATTTAAAAGGCATCTAGATGGGTGTGTGAATAGGAAGGGTTTGGAGGGATATGGGCTGGGTGCTGGCAAGTGAGACTAGATTGGGTTGGGATATCTGGTCAGCATGGATGAGTTGGGTCGACGGGTCTGTTTCCATGCTGTACATCTCTATGATTCTATGACTCTGTGACTCTATGACTGTATGTGCAAACAACAAATTTTTGGCCTTAATCATCATGTGCCGATTTACTTTATATATTTACAGTTCCGCTATTGCTGCCAAGATAATACATATTCCTGATGACACAACAAGAGTCTCCCATTAAAGATGTGACACTGCCACTAACCTTTTACAGATGGAGCAGGCCATTCATTCATTTCCTTCACTGGGTCCAGTTTTGACATATAATCTCATGGTGGCTCAGCTCCTCTGCTATGTGTTCAGGCTGCCCTGGTCAGGTGAGAAAGCCAGCGTGTACCAACCTCAGGGAAAAGCAATGCCTGCCTTTCCCTAAAGGCCTGGCTCAAAACCCTCATGGAGGCATTCCTGAAACATGGGGCCAGTCAGCTTTGGTGATCATTTGTGCAAAGATTCTGCTGTTTCCATCCAATGGTGCAGAGTCCTGGTCGTGATATACAGCCTCCCTTTTTGAAGAAGAGGCTCTTTAATCATTTGAGCATAGATGCAACATTCTCCTCTGTCACGGGTTTTCCATGTATGCTGCTGGAGTTTAGAAATGCAATTATGTTTCACGTGAGAAAAGACAAAAAGAGACAAAATAGAAAAGGGCACAGTTCAGTGCATGATGCCAGAAATTCTATGCTGTTGACAAGACTCAAGCTAGTGCCTCTCTCAATACGTAGGCACTGCAATAGTGATAGGACAGTGCTCTGATCTTCTTTATTCCAAAAAGAATCTGTCATTGGAGGTGCCAGTGCCCAGGTGCTCTAAATACAAGTTGGTATTCACATCAGGGGATTGATCGTTGTTAATATCAATGTTGCTGATTTGTCAGAATAGAATCCCTGATTGTCTACCAGAAATGACCATGTTTCAAACATATGCAGATTTCACAATGTTCTTCGTGATTAATACTGTTACAGAATGCCCAGAACCCAGTTTTGGATGAGTTAATGTTTATCCCATGTTTGATCAATGCTCGTCCCTTTCATTTTGTTTGTGCAGTTGCTAGGATTGCTCCTTGAGAATAAACTCTTGGGAACACTAGCATCAAACCATGTTCCCAGTAATGGATATATGTGAAAAAAACAGCAGCCAACTTTTACTCTATGTGCTTCTATGGGAACTCAATATAATTCTCCTTTCATTCTGCTAAAGAGATACTTTCTTTTTATAGGTCACATTATCTTTAATTTTCAAAATCAAATTGAAACAAATGTCTTGCGAGTCCTGCTAAGATCTACATTGAAGTCTTGAAAGTTTTCGCCATGTTTTGAAACATAGAACACCTAAGGGAACGTGCCAAACCTATCTGCATTGACAACAATTATTTCTTGAGTGTAAATGTTGAAAGTGGTGTAAAGACTTCTTGCTGCCAAATAATGAATTCAATAAACTATGTTAAGTTTAGAGATGCATGTTAAATCAGAGACTCACTTAGTTTAATGTTACTGTGAGACTTACTGCTGCTTTTTGAGACTTTTTTACCCAAGTGAAAGTATTGTTAATCGCTGTTGTGGTGAGAGTTTCAGTACTGAAGGTGATAATAGTTTAGCTATCCATATCCATTAGGAGATAGTTAACTCTGCTTAAGATGGTGTCATAAGATCTGTTGCAATGCACCGATGTAGACTTATCCGGATTATCCTGGTTTTGATACATAAATTCTCACCAGCCACTACTACACATGAATTGAATTTGGATTTTTGTCAACTTTAGCTTGAAACTGCTCGATCACATAATCCTGCTATGTAATGAGTCCTGGCTTAGAACTGAGAACCCACGCACCCAATTACTTTAAAAATAAACTGCCAAGACTTCACTAATGGTCTTCCAACTTTTATTCTACAAATTCTCTGAAGATAACCCCTAAAAAGGTCAAAGTTAGTGCCGCTCCACCTTGATGCACATATTGGAGAATTGACCGGGAAGCACGTTGTTTTTGGTTAATGATATCTTGCTAAGAGTACTCTTTGATCTATAGGAGGAAAGGGAGGAGGGAGATGAGACCATGGAGAACATCAACAGCTGCCTGTGCACATGAGAGAGATAGGGAGGTGAGATGGAAACTCTGTGGGGTTCAAAATGTTCCTTTGGATCTTTGTCACTCAAAGTGTCCCTTCCAAAATCCCGTGTGTTCCCATTACGTATATTTGGCTAATAGCCCATGCACCTATCACTGTGCTGAAACTCCTGAGCTGCTATTTGTTCGACAGCTGTGGATGTCAGATCTCTGCTGCCAATTCTACAAGGTTTATTTGCCAAAGATTAAGAGGATTCAAATATTTGCATTTTCTGCTATTGCTACTTTAAAGCGTTTGTATAATTGATACTTTTATTACGCTGTAGTGAAAATGAGATTTTTGCTTTTAAGTGAGTCACTGTTTTTCTCAAAGCTTTGTTCTACACATTTTACTTACACAGTGTTGGTTGCTTCTATACTGTAAACGCTGAATGAATGGGCATGGAATTGACATACCTGGCATGGGACATGAGGGGTCACGCTGAGTTGGTGAGAATCTGGAGGTGGGATGGATGTTTCTTAGACTCATAAACATATGCAGCACAGACAGAGGCCATTTGGCCCATTGTTTCTGCGCCAGTCAACACAAATTCCATTTTTCAGTTCTTTGACTATACTCCTAGAAGCCTATAACTACATAAGTAGATATCTAAGTATTACATTAATAGGACATGAATTTCTGACTCAAAACCCCTTTCTTGTAGTGACTTCCAGACTCCTACCACCCTCGAGGTGAAGAATGTATCTTCAACTGTCCTCTTAGCCTTCTTCCTCTGACCTTAAATCTGTGCCCACAGTAAAAGCCCTTCTTTAAAAAAAAATCTTCCTATCCACCCTATTTATACCCCTCATAATCTTATGTACCTCTATCAGGTCCCCTTCCAATCTTCACTGCTCCAAGGGAGCAAGGGAAGCGTGCGGACATGAGGTTGTATGAGAGGTGAGAGCTGGACAGCCTTTCCAATATGGTGCAAAGGCACATAATGTACTGAGGCCTTAGAACAACCTCACTCAACAGTTAGGAGCTCCCATGGCTTCTTCTGAACATTTTCTGGGCATGTCTGACTTGAACAACCCCTCCACAATGTAAATCCTGCCAATTTCTCCCCGAAGTGGTCGTGTGGGACTAGGAATTTTCTTGACTCCTGCTACCCATCTTGAAGTTGAATATCCAGGCCTCAGTCCCTGGGTCATCCTGAAATGTGCTGCTGTGTGTCAGCTAGAGCCGGCTACCCTTCGGTGAAATTGAGGGGATGGTCTCTGCATGAAGTTTCTGTCTAATCTGGTCTGGAGTGTCAAATGGGCAAGAATCTGCTTTGGAACCTCCAACTTTAAATTATGGCAATCTCCAATTAAGATTACAATTGCACATTAAAACCAGACTTCCAAATTCATCAACAATTTATTTAGTGGCGGTTTTGCCCTTTGATCAAATCAACACACCCAATCATGTTCCCAATTTAATCACCTTAAGGGATTTCCAGAGAAACGTATAGAGACCACCCTCAGAAAGATACTCTTAATTAGTTTTAATCGATTTTTGTGGTATATTAATGAAGTAAGAAAAGTACTCAAAGAGATTGTGAATTAGCTGCAGGATTCACTTGCCTTCCACATGACATGACTGTATTGCTGTAATGGGGTCCTGCGATGAAATGAAACAGTAATATACGCTAGCACCCCTGGAAATCCCAACAGGTACCATGGGAATGTGTCAAGGAAATGCTTTCATGGGTTAAACACCAACATAGTATCCATGTTTATTTTGTATTAAGCGTCTGGGAGTAGTTTGCAACATCAGATATAGTTTTCACGATACCTCAAGATTAGTGAGTAATAGGCAGCCAATTCACATACAATTCGTTCAAGTTAATAGTTAAAGGAAAATCAATATTTTGGCAAAATAAAGAAAATAGTTGTCTATCAAAGCAATCAGTACTTGGGATTATGGTGTTTGTTTAAAGCCGTTAACCTTTTGCCTCATGGGATGGCAGTTTGACTAAGATCTGATATAATCAGACATGAAGTCTGTGTTGTCTGGTGCAGTAAGAAGCAAGTAGAGGGTAGAATTGAATGATTGCATAAGCTGAATGAAGAGCTTTCCTACACTACTTACAGCTGTACCTGTATTTATCCAAAAGTGATACCTGAGTGTTGGCTTCATTTTTTAAAATGTAAAACTGATTAGATAAATATTGAGATCATCGACCTGGTTGCTGATAGATTTGCAGCAAAAGCAAGACGCTTTTTCACTGTCCAGTGCATCTTTGGAATTAGTAGAGGGTAATTGAACATTTTTTTTGCCACCAAATACAATGTGATTCACATAGGCAAAACCACATGCAATAAATAAACAAGTCATTTGTGACTACAACAGCCAGAAATGCAGGTCTGCACTAAATATCTAGGCAGCATTCATAATGTGTACACTCTGGACCACCCATTGATGCCAGATTCTTTCAAGGCACAATCAGGGATTGTGGTACCTTGGGGTGGCATGGTGGCTCAGTGGTTAGCACTGCTGCCTCACAGTACCAAGGTCCCAGGTTCGATTCCAGCCTTGGGCAACTGGCTGTGTGAAGTTAGCACGTTCTCCCTGTGTTTGCGGGGGTTTCTTCCCACAGTCCAAAAATGTGCAGGTTGTACGAATTGGCCATGCTAAGTTGCCCGTAGTGTTAGGTGCATTAGTCAGAGGGAAATGGGTCTGGGTGGGTTACTCTTCAGAGGGTTAGTGTGGACTGGTTGGGCCAAAGGACCTGATTCCGCACTGTAGGGAATCTAATCTATAAAAAAATGATTGTGGGGAGATGTAGGACATCTTTACATTTGGTTGATGACACTTCCATGAAACCCTCAGATATTTGTGGGCGGCACGGTGGCACAGTGGCACAGTGGTTAGCACTGCTGCCTCACAGCGCGGGAGACCCGGGGTCAATTCCCGCCTCAGGCGACTGACTGTGTGGAGTTTGCATGTTCTCCCCGTGTCTGCGTGGGTTTCCTCCGGGTGCTCCGGTTTCCTCCTATGGTCCAAAGATGTGCAGGTCAGGTGA
Organism: Chiloscyllium punctatum; assembly: GCF_047496795.1. Taxonomy (NCBI): domain Eukaryota; kingdom Metazoa; phylum Chordata; class Chondrichthyes; order Orectolobiformes; family Hemiscylliidae; genus Chiloscyllium; species Chiloscyllium punctatum. The sequence goes on along the minus strand of NC_092765.1, from coordinate 27,268,272 downwards.
ATTGGCCATGCTAAATTGCCCGTAGTGTTAGGTAAGGGGTAAATGGAGGGGTATGGGTGGGTTGCGCTTTGGTGGGTCTGTGGAAACTTGTTGGGCCGAAGGGCCTGTTTCTACACTGTAATGTAATGTAATCTAATCTAATCACCGACGTAGAGATACAACACTGCCCACACTTCAACCAGGGCTATAGTGGACCAGACCATAGGCCTCCTGACAACATGGTAATGCAGTACACCCTAGAGAAATTGCTCCAACCTCATGACAGCGTGCAGCACCCTCCACACTCTCAATCATCAAGTGGAGCATGTGTTGTCAGAGGACGCGATGCAGGAACATGAAGAAACCTCTGAGGAAGAAGATAACGATGAAGATCCTGAGATGGGTCAGGTGGAGCATTAAAGAAATTAAGACAGGGTGCTCTGAGCCAGAAAGAACTTTAATGCAACTTATTTCCAGGATGACTGAGCTTGTTTGGGAATTGTTCTATTCCTGTTATTATTTTGTTTGCACAGTTGGCTGTAAGCCCTTTGTTTACTGTTTGCCACATTCCTCAAGCAATAAGGTAGTTTTAAAGACTCATTTAGAGTCATAGAGTCATAGAGATATACAGCATGGAAACAGACCCTTCGGTCCAACCTGTCCATGATGTTGACTTCTGTTTCCAAATGTGGCTGTGATCGTCTCCATCCTGTGAAAGCTAAAATTATGTGTACTAACTTGGCCCTGGACCAACGTTAGTTCAAAGCTGCTGTGATTTCAGGGACTATGCAGTCTTGCTAAATGGTCTTTGTGTCAAAACTGTAAGAGGCACAATAGAAAGTCCAGCCTCTGCTGAATGCTCCTCCATTGTCCCATATCCTGAGACTGTTCTAACATTCCTTAGACCTTGACTAGGAGAAAGTGAGGACTGCAGGTGCTGGAGATCAAAGTCAAGAGTATGGTGCTGGAAAAGCACAGCAGGTCAGGCAGCATCTGAGGAACAGAAGAATTGACCTTTTGGGCAGAAGCCCTTCGTCAGGATTCCTGCTGAAGGGCTTATGCCCGAAACGTCAATTCTGCTGCTCCTTGGATGCTGGTTGACTTGCTGTGCTTTTCCAACATCACACTCTTGACTTAGACCTTGTCTATCTTTTCAGTGCTGCGGAAAGCAATGAGCCTTTACTATAACATTGCAATGCTTGAGCATCTTCACAGACAACTCTACCAGAACCATAGGTTTGATTGTTCCCTCTATTCAATTTAACACTTCCTTATAAATTGACATGTAGTGTGGCCATTGCACACAACATACCCTAAATGTTGTAGTGTGCCATTGGGAAGCTTTCTGTCCTGCAGTCTGTAGATACATGATATATTTTTCCCTCACTCGCATTGATTCCATGTGTGGGGTGTCTGAATTATACATCCCTGGCCTCAGCTTCTCCCTGAGAGCCTCTGAGTATTCCTGAGAGTAATGCCCATGACCTTTACCGGGCTGGTATGGTGGCTCAGTGGTTAGCACTGTTACCTCACAGCAGCAGGGACCTGATTTGAGCCCTGCCTCGGATGACTGTCTGTGTGAGTTTGCACATTCTCCCTGTGTCTGTGTAGGTTTCCTCCCACAATCCAAAGATGTGCAGGCCAGGTGAATTGGCCATGCTAAATTACCCATAGTGTTAGATGCATTAGTCAGGGTTACTCTTTGGAGGATTGGTGTGGACTTGTTGGGCCAAATGGCTTGCTTCCATACTGTAGGGAATCTAATCATTCACTGCTGAGTCAATCATGAGTCAACAACATTGCTGATTAGGAGAGAATTTCCAAAATGTCTACTGGAATGCAACATGACCTTTTCTGATCATTTACTTTGGGAATACCTTCTCATCTCCTTTTGGGACAATAAGATTAAAATAGGCATGAGAACAGATCAACTGAATCTATACTTACAAATGTACAGGTAATATATTTTATGACTAGATGCGAATGATGTTTTCCCAAGTTATTATGTTTCCAAGTGGGAGAACCCATGTTGTTAAGCTCCTGAGTGTGGAGGGATGACCTGGCTCCCCTTATTTCTTCATCCACTCCCTTCGTTTGTCACAAAATCATTAATTTAAAAAGGATTTCTCCCTGGCGGATGAATGTATGTTTTAAACAGGTTTTCTTGAGATAGCAAAAGTATGAGTTTATTAGCTATGAACCACCAAACAGAAAAAAAACACACACACACAGATTAGGAATAAAAACAGAATCCAAAAAGAGAAAAATGTTAAAAGATTTGTAAACCAATCCCAATGTGTCATTTGTATAGAGTAAATAGTTGGACGTGGATAGTTAATTTAAGATTCTTGGCTTTTCTAGTTAATTGCAATCTTATTATCCTGTTTCCTTTTGATGGCAACACGAAAGCAAAAGAGTCCTTTGACTGTGCCTTTTCTTTTTGACTGGCTTGTTAGCTAGCTGGAATTTAGCACTCTGAGCAAGGAAGTCCTTATACTTGCAATGCAGAGGTGACTACTTGGTGGATCTTCATCTGTGACCTTCACAGCACATTACCACTGGGAACAAGGCTGGTACTAAATGGGTGCCTCAGTTCCATAGTTCACTTTCCTCCAATAGCATACATTCTCCCACAAGCACCAAAAGACAATGTTAGTGTTTGGGTTTAAACTCTTTTTTTTGTTGGAAGGGCAAAACAGAAAACACTCTGCAAAGAGTGGCTTTCTGCTGAGGGGGAAGATAACCATTCCCCTCATTATTCTTTTTGCTAAGTCTCTCTTTCTGTTTGACGTTTTTATGTACATATGTCTAGATATAGTACACAGAGTTGTAGATCTTTACTAGCTACCAGGCTGATTTTCAGTAGAACTGTTAATTCCAATTGCATTTAGAATGCAGAGCCCTTTCATAACCTGATGACTGCTGGGTTACTAACTTTTATTAAATCCAAAACTGAACAGAAAGCTAGGTATCATGGGTTAGATAGTCCAAATTCAAACAGGTAGTCTCCTGTGATGCATTGGCAGTGTCCCTCTCTCTGAACCAGGAGACCCACATTCAAGTCCCACCTACTCCAGAGGTGCATAATAATATCTGTGAGCAGGTTGATAGGAAAATACCTCCAAACCCAAATGGATAGATAATTCTGTAAGCAGATAGGCCTGGCCAATTCTTAATCATACAGCAGTATTTTCTTCTACTTCATTGATATGTCCATTACACCATGATGGTTATGATTCGGAGATGCCGGTGTTGGACTGGGGTGTACAAAGTTAAAAATCACACAACATCAGGTTATAGTCCAACAGATTTAATTGAAAGCTAGTGTGCTTCCAATTAAACCTGTTGGACTATAACCTGGTGTTGTGTGATTTTTAACACCATGATGGTTACATTTCATGCTGGGACCTTTGGGCACGTATTCTATCTATGTTTCCCTTGTTTTGCCCTGCATTGCCTTTGTTCACTACTTCCTCATCATCAAATATGAATGGCAACATTTTTAATACATCATGAAGTACATTTTTGCTGATTTTTTTAAAAATCAGAAGATATTTACAAACCAGCTCAGTTCCATGTAAAAGAACTATTGTGGAGACAGGTTCAGGGACTTCAGGCACATCAGAATGAAAGACGAAAAGTGCACTTGGCATGCAAGCACTTGGCTACCTTGTGAGGTGTTGGCATGGTGCTAATGTCAATCAGACTGGAAATCCAAAGCCTGGTGTTTAATATTTCCTCATCTCCCCTCTCACCACCTCAACCCAGATCCAACTCCCCAACTCAGCACTGCCCTCTTGAATTGTCCTACCTGCCTATCTTCCTTCCCACCTATCCACTCCACCCTCCCCTCTGACCTATCACCATCACCCACCACCTGCATCAACCTTTGCCTTCTAAGCCACCGTCCTCCTAGCCCCACCCCCCTCCTGTTTATCTCTCAGCCCCCATCCCATCCACATTCCTGATGAAGGGCTTATATCCGAAAAGTCAACTCTCCTGCTCCTCGAATGCTGCCTGACCTGCTGCACTTTTCCAGTGCCACATTTTTTGACTTTAATGTTCTGGGGACATGGACTCAAATCCCACAATGGAAAGTAATGAAATTTGAATCCAATCAAATGGCATCCATGTAACTACTGCTGATTATAAAAAAATAGGTGTTTCACTAATGCCCTTGAGTGAAAGAAATAGGCTTTTCAGGTATGGTCTTAGCTAATGTGGCTCCAGACCACAGCCATGTTGTTGACTTAATTTCTGAAATGACCTAACAAGCCATTATCAAGCCACTAGAGAAATTATAAAGAACGTAAAGCCAGAAGATGACATGGCATTGACATAGGTCATGGAAATGACAATAGTGAGTACAGCCCTGTCAACTCAGTGAAGTCCCCTTTATAGGCACTGGGCAGCTTGTGCCAAGACTGAGAGTGCTGTCTGGTTTGTACACAACACACCCATCATCGTGCGAACGTGCAGAATATTGAGTCCGAGTCGTAAAATAATGAAGTTGTTATTTCTATGTCCTTGAATAATTATTAGTAGAGAATTCTATGAAAGAAAATTCTATGACACCTACATCTAACATAAATAGTTTTAAAGACAACCACATTAGCAGTGCAGACACTTACACCAAGGTACATTGGTGTTTGCTGTCATAGAGTCGGACAGGATCCTTTTGAAGGAAGTACTAAGGACACAGATAGAGTCATAGAGATGTACAGCATGGAAACAGACCCTTCAGTCCAACCCGTCCATGCCGACCAGATATCCCAACCCAATCTAGTCCCACCTGCCAGCACCCAACCCATATCCCTCCAAACCCTTCCTATTCATATACCCATCCAAATGCCTCTTAAATGTTGCAATTGTTTGTAAACCTTCTTGAGCAGGAGGCCCAGGCTGAGGTCCCATCTGCTCTAGAGTGAGTTGTAACATCTCGGATCTGGTTGATTAGAAAATATCTCCCATCGTCAGTTAAATATCAAAGAAATTTCAGAAATGTTGTCACTTCTATACTGTGATTAATATAGACAGATCTTTTCTATTTAAATCTTAAAGGAATGACTGGTGAAGACTCTAAAACTTAACAACAAAACAAGTTGTTTGTGTAGTTGGAAGTAACAGGGATGCCATCCCTCTGCTGACTTACTTAACTGTCTTCTCAAGGGCTGGTATTGTTTAGGATGGAATGGTTGTCCTGCAGGCTCCAATAAACTCAACTCAATCAGGAGGATGAGGTTCAAGGCCAACTGTGATCCTCGGCCCTAACCATTCTGCTGGTTATTCCTGTACCAGTGTGGAATCATTTGTACTTTGGGGCAGGATGAAATTTACTCCCCACCCCCCCCCCCCCTCACCCATTAGTTTCCTTTGTGTTAATGAAACTTTTCATAACCAAACAATCAGAATTTTAATGTATAACATCATCGAATCAATGGAATTCAAATGACAGGGCATCATGTTAAAACTGTACTGTACTCTGCACTTTAAGTACTCTGTCCAGTGTTAGGAATTGAGACATATGCCAAACATTTACAACATGATGGCAGAGAAAAGAAAATCCACAAGGCTGGTCATTCACATCAAAGTGCTGAAGAAAAGGCAGAATGTCGTCAGTTTGGATTAGGAGTCAGGAAAGGACAGATAATGCTGTGGGCTGCTCAGCTACTGACTGCAATTACATATGTATTAAACAGAGGTATTCTGAGACTTGGAACTAATGTTAACATGCACTTATAATATCCTGATTAAGATGTGGAGATGCGTTAAATCAAAATATGGTTGCAGGAACAATGGTCGGGACACTAGTAGACATTCAGTGGTCTCGTAAAAAAGTGGCTTGTTTTTAATTTTATTCATATCCAGTTCCAGGCAGTAGTGATGCGCTGCCTGTATGAATTTTTATTGTAAGGTTATAAGAATGTTTGAAAGGCAAAATGAAAGTAGTCATCTATTGGTACATAAACTGTAAGTAAATGTCTTAATGAAAACAGACTGGCCTTCAGCTCTTAAATATTGAAGTGAGAGAAATACAAATTTAAAGGGGAATGTTACATTGCATAACACACATTCATCATTGACCATAGAAGTCTGGATCTTTAAGAACAATTTTGATGGGGCCAGTGATCAAAACAGGATATTAGAAAGGATTGCAGGAGTGCACACTCATGAGATCTGTGCAAAAGGGAGAGGAAGGAAGTACAATCAAATGGAGGTCAAATGTTAACCAAAAGACAGGAAGTTAACTATTTTGCCTGCTGTCAGCTGGGCGTGTGCTTCTTTGGGTGTGAATAGACCTTTGCTCTGTTGACTCGTGCCAACCCATATTCCACCGGCGTCATTTAGATGCTGGAGCTGGGCGCTGAACTCCAATCTTCCTTCTCACAGTTTCCTAATCTGCTCTATTACAGCATGACATTTCCTGAACTGAGAGAAGGCATTCACATAAACAGATAAATCATTCCCTATTATTACATCCGAGATTGCTGGTGCAAGCAACGAGACTTCTGAACACACCGCAGAGGAAAAGTCTAAAACTTCCTTTATCCTGCAATTTAGAATTCCATACCGGCAATATTCCAAAAGATTTACAGCCTGGACAGTCCAAGGATAAAAGCAAAAGGCAAACAAAAAAATGGTTAATGAAAATAGAGCAAAGCGATGAAAGTAGAACCAATCACAGGTATATGGAAGTTGATGGGAAATAAAATGTCAGCAACAAGGATTAGCAGTAAATTCTCCTGATATAACCAACCTTATTATTTTAACTGTTAATGCATTTCATAGAATTGAAGAAGGGCAGCTTTCTGTTTCGAAGTGCGAGGGTTGATAGTAATATTGTTCCGGTGTAGGAAAAAACACATGCTGTCTGGAGAGGGGAGACAATAACAGCTGAGCTCTTTCAGCTTTCTTGAGGCCTCCTATCCCAACTCAATTGCTCACAAGTAGCTGATTTGAACAAGCAAGCTGGCTCCGTCGGCCAATGAGATCACAGCTGGCCTAATATAACTCTAGCCTCCTGCTTTCCCCTACAACCCTGGACTCCCTTGTTGATCAAAAATCTGCCTATCTCAGCCTTGAATACCTTCACTGAGCCAGCCTTCCTGTGGAAAGAATTTCAAAAACTAATGATCCTCTGAGAGAAAAAACAAGTCCCTCTTGAATATGAGACCGCTTATTTTTAAACTCTCCTTCTTATCCTCCCTGGGTGTCATGGTGGCTCAGTGGTTAGCACTTCTGCCTCACGGTGCCAGGGATTGCATTTGATTCTGCCTTTGGACAATTTTCTGTGTGGAGTTTTCACTCCCCCCCCCACCCCACCCCGCCTCCCCCCCCCCCCCCAACACCCCTGCCATGTCTGCTTGGGTTTATTCTGGGTGTACTGGTTTCCTCCCATGTGCAGGTCAGTGAATTAGCTATGGGAAATACAGGGATAGGGTAGGGATGGGTCTGGGTGGGATGCACTTTGGAGGGTCAGTGTGGACTCAGTGGGCTGAATAGCCTGATTCTACACTGTAGGGATTCTATTCCTAGATTTCATTATGAGGTAAAACATCCTTTCAGCATCTAGCTTCTCAAACTTCTGCAAAATTTTATATATTTGAAGGAGGTCGCCTCTCATTCTATAATGGGATCATAGAGTATAGAGAATAGGGCCAGCCTGCTAAACTTTTCCTCATAAGGCAATTACTTCTTCCTAGGAGCCAGCTCCATGAACCTTATTTGATTTGTTTCCAATGCAAGTCAAATCCTCTTTAGTAGAAATTCATCCTAAGGAAGAGGAAGGTAACCATGGCTGACAGGGGAAGTCAGAGCCAGCCTTAAAGCAAAAGAAAATGCACACAATGTGGTGAGGATTAGTGGCAAGTCAGAGGATTGGGAAGCCTCAAATGTCAGCAGAGGGCAACTGAAAAAAATTGAATAAGGGGGGAAGAAGATAAAATAGGAGTGTAAGCTAGCTCATAATATAAAAGAAGATTGCAAGTTTTTTTTAGATATATAGAAAGTAAGAGAAAGGCAAGAGTGACACTGGACTGCAAGAAAATGTGGTCAGAGAAATAGTGATGGGGAGCAAGGAAATGGCAGAGGAACTGAACAGGTACTTTGCCTCAGTCTTCACAGTGGAAGACACCAGTAGCATACCAGAACTTCAAGAGAGTCAGGGGACAGAGGGGAGAATAGTGGCCATCACTGAGGAGAAAACGCTGGGGAGGCTGGAAAATCTGAAGCTGGATACATCACCTTAACAGATGGACTACACCCCAGTATTCAAAAGAGATAGACCAAAGAACAAAGAATAGTACAGCACTGTACAGGCCCTTCAGCCCTTGCTGTTGTGCTAACCTTTATCCTACTGTAAGATCAAACTAACCTACATACCCTTCAATTTACTATCATCCACGTGCCTATCCATGAGTCACTTAAATTTCCCTAACAGATGTCAGAAGTAGGCTCTTTACACAGTGAGTTGCGGGTGTGCAGAATGCACTGTCAGAAGTAGTAGTAGAGTCAGATACATCAGGGACATTTAAGCGACTCTTGGATAGGCACATGGAAGTTAGTACAATGAAGGGTATGTAGGTTAGTCTGATCTTAGCGTAGAATAAAAGGTCGGCACAACATCGAGGACCGAAGGACCTGTACTGTGCAGTACTGTTCTATGTTCTATGTTCTGATATCTCCCTCCAATTACCTTAAAATTATGCCCCCTTGTGTCAGCCATTTCTGCCCTGGGAAAAAGTCTCTGACTGTCCATTCTGTCTATGCCTCTCAACATCTTGTACATCTCCATCAAGTCACCTCTCATACTTCACTGCAATGAGAAAAGCCCTAGCTACTTCAACCTTTGTTCATAAGACATGCCTTCCAGTTCAGGCAGCATCCTGGTAAATCTGCTCTGCACCCTCTCTCAAGCTTCCACTAGCTGAGGAGATTGTGGAGGCATTGGTGGTGATCTTTTAATAAGCACTGGAATTGGGGAGGGTCACAGAGGATGTAACATTTCTGTTTAAGAAGGGAGGCAGAAGATAGGAAACTATAGGCTAATTGCCTTGATTTTCGCGTCCATTATTAAGGATGAGGTTTGCAGAGTACTTGGAAGTGCATGGCAACATATGGCTGAATTGGTACAGCTTCATTTATGGCTGACAAATCTGTTAGAATTCTTTGAGGAGGTAATGAGCAAGTTAGAGAAAGAGCTAGTGGACATGATCTATTTGGATTTCAAGAAAGTGTTTGACAAGTTGCTGTACAGGAGGCTGCTAAATACGTTAAGAGCCCATGGTGTTAGGGCCAAGGTACTGGCATGCATAGAGGATTGGCTGACTGGCAGAAGGCAAAGAGGGGGGATAAGGGGATTATTTTCAGGATAGCAGCCAGCGACAAATGGGTTTCACAGGGGTAAATGTTGGGACCATACTTATTCACGTTTTACATCAGTTATCTGGACAAAGGAACTGAGGGCATTATTACTAAATTTGCAAATGAGACAAGGATAGATGGAGGGGCAGATGGTACTGAGGAAGTGTGAAGGTTGCAGAAGGACTTGGACAGGCTAGGAGGAGGTAAAGAAGTGGCAGATGGAAAACAATGTGGAAAAGTGTGAGGTAATGCACTTTGGGTAGAAGAATAGAGGTGCAGGCTATTTTCTAAAGACTCTCTTAAAATTAACTTATATGTTCAGTTGGCATTTAGAAAGGCAAATGCAATGTCAGTATTTATTTTAAGTGGGCTAGAATACAAGAGCAGAAATGTACTGCTGAGGCTGTATAAGGCTTTGGTCCAACTGCATTTGGAATATTGTGAACTGTTTTGGGTCCCTGTTTCTAAGAAAAGATGTGCTGGTGTTGGAGGGGACCATGGAAAATTTATAAGAATGATCCCGGGGATGAAGGGCTTGTCGCATGAAGAGGAATTTCTTCAGCTAGAGGGTGGCTAATCTGTGGATTAACTTGGCTGCAGAGGCCAAGATATTGAGCCTATTTAAGACAGAGATAGATAGGTTCTTGATTCGTAAAGGGATTGAGGGTTACAGGAGAATGGGGGTTGAGAAACATATCAGCCATGATTGAATAGTGGAGCAGTCTCAGTGAGTTGAATGGTGTAATTTTGCTGCTATATGTTATGGTCTTATGGTCTTTAGGTTTGGAGGCCATAACTGTACACAGTTCTTTAGGTTCAGTCTCACTAATGTCTGGACAATTGTATCAAGATTTCCCTATTTCTATCCCCTTGCAATAAAAACATTTCAATTACCATCGCAATGTCTTGCAGTACTTGAATATTAACGTTTTAAGATTCACAGACAAGAAAACCCAGATCCCCTTGTCCTATAGTACTCTGCTGTCTCTCTGAATTTAAATAATTTTCTGCTTTTCCACTCATTTTGTCAAAATGAATCAACTTATGTTTTCCCATATTATAGTCTACCTGCCAAATCTTTGCAAACTCATTTATATCCCTTTGCAAAGCCTTTCTATTCTCTTCACAACTTATTCTCCTACCTATTCTTGTACCATCAGCAAATTTGTCAATAGTACAGTCAGTCCCTTCACCTAAGTCATGAATACAAGTTGTAAGTAGTTGAGGCCCCAACACTGATGCTTGTGGCACTTCACTAATTATAAATTGCCGATCTGAAAGTGGTCAACTTAAGCCAACTCTTTGTTTCCGTTAGTTAACCAATCATCTAACTATGGTGAAAAATCACCCACAACACCATGAGCTTTTATTTCTGCAGTGATCTTTTATCTGGGACTTAGTGAATGACTTTTGGATAATCAACACACAATATCTACAAGCTCCCCTTCATTTATCCATTGTATTACATATTCAAAAATGTAAATAAACTTGCCAAATGTATATTTTTTTCACAAAACCATGTTGATTCTACCTGAGTTTATGATCTTCTATTTGTCTGGCTACTACCTTCATGTTATAGACTCCATCATTTTCTCAATAACAGATAAGCAACTTATAGTTTCTTGCTTCTGTTGTTATGGACCAGGCCAGAGCCCCTCAAAACATTTCAAGAAGATAGCCCAGATCCTAACTTTTCTAGTTGTTTTAAGCAGGTGTAAAGTGGATATTCCAGGAGTGATGTAACTGGTCAAAACCCCTCGGTTTTAAACAAAACAGAATTTATTTCGAGTACCGAATGAAATGCAAATGAACGAGAACAGAATACAGAATAACATAATTTATCTGAAAACCCAACAGACTATTCCAACTTAATGATGCTGTTCCAAATTCCTGTAACAGTCCCCATAAACACCCCTTTCGCATAGAGGTAAAATCAGACACAGGTTCTTACAGGAGAAAGAGATGGCCGAGAGAGTTAGCATGGAACCTCCTGCAACTGTCGCTGTTTTTTGGATTCCTCAGTTTAAACTGACCAGCAACTCTGAACAGCCAGACTGATAAAACCAAAACAAACCAGAGGAAAGCTGAACTGGGAGAACTGGCCACTTCCCTTTCATTGTACCAGTGTTTTTTTTTAAACTCAAAAGCTTCTTCAAGTAGATAAACCCAGACATCTTGAAACCCATGACATTATGACCCCTCTGAAAAAAAAACCAAGGACAACATAACCTTGTTAAAGGAGCAGCATCGTCACACTGTCCTCCTCATTTTTTTGAAAAATTATGACCCTCCCTTTCTTTATCTAAGGAACTTTGGAAGATTACACTCAATGTCTTCACTATCTCTGCTGTCACTTTGTTGAAGAGATAGAATGCACACCATCACATCCAGGGGATTTGTTCCATTAGTTTTCCTAATACTTTAGTAATTGTGATTATTTAAAATTCCTCCCTCTTATTTGTCTCTGACTTTTCTATTATTCTTGGGATGCTGTAGATTCTGAGAACTAATGCTCATTTGAGCTACTCTATTACTTTTATATATTTGCTGAAGCCTTTATGCTTTGACTTTATATTTCTTGCTAGTTTTCTCTTCTACTTTATTGTCTCTTTTTGTTAAATTACCCTTAGTTGTTTTCCAAACATTTCCTAACCTTCTAATCTACCACTAATTTTGAAACATCTTATTGTCTTTTAATTTGACACCATCCATAATATCTGTAGTTAGTTACGGATGGTGCCTTGTTCCAGTAGATTTTGTTTTAGTGAGATATAACTCTGTTGAGATATTTTCGTCAATGTCTGCCGCAGCTTTTGTGCTATTATATTTTAACTTATTTTCCCATTCCACGTTTGCCAACTTTTATGAGATAGCCTTGTTGTTTCCTTTATTTAAATTGAAGACACCAATTTCAGACCCAAAGTTCTCAATATAAATCTGAATCTGAATGTGAAATTCTATATACGTGTGTGAGTGACTTACAAGGATGACTAAATAAATGTCAGCAACTGTAATCAAGAAAATTAAATAGATTACAATCAGTATCTGAACTCAGAGTGAATTACAGGAGACCCCCAATTTATTAATATCTGAATTACAATTGTTCATTCTTACAAATGCAATTCCATTTGACTGGACACATAAATACTTCCTGTAATTATGAATAGCTGCTTTAATTTGTTGTGTGCTGTGTTCCAATTTTCAAGCAAACCAATTTGCAAAATCAGAATGTGACCGTTCAAACCCAGGGATTGCCTGTATAGCATTAAAGCTTCCTTCCATAGCTTATATTAAATTTGTATATAACCAGATGCAAGAGATATTGACTCACATATAGATGTGTATGACAATTAATGACTTATGTCTTCTCTGCTTCTCCGCCCGTCACCAAAGCAAATAGTTTCCTTTTTTTTAATGAATTTCATAAATTTGGTGTCACATCAAATGAGAATGAAAACTGAACTCGATCTTCTGAAAGATTTGACATTTTGTAACAGTCCCATGTTGCTGCTACAAGGTTTCATCTAGTTGTGGTTTTCAAATTTCGGTGAAGGGCAGCTTTTCCAGTTCTGACAGTGAAGGAGTGGAATTATAATGTTTGAACTTTACACTTTATCAATGCTTTTCCCCCCTCCATGTCCTCCTTATACCCTTTGACATAGATGACTATGTAATCAGCCTCCAAAACTTCTCCTTAGTTCCATTCTTGCTTACCTAATCATAGTTGCAGCAATGTCTTGTCTTCCCACTCACTTACTATTACTGAGTCTCCAAGGATGCAAGAGGTGAATGGACAATTAGTGTCAACCCATATTCCTTGGCGTTATGCTTCTGTGAAGTGCTGTTGGCCTTTTTGTAACATTAAATGTTCTGTATATATGGGAATTGTAGTCTTTTTACTTTTTGCTATATGTTGAACCCCCAAACCCAGCTAAATATCTTCATGGTGCCCACAGTGTTGATTCTCAGTATCCTTCAACACAAACTTATCATAATTTTACTAGTCACTGGTCTAGTCTGTGATGTTTAAATCACTGTGGGTTTCACTGAGCTGATGGACAATGGGGCAAATAAATGAAACTTACAAATCCCACAATCTGATCAGTGTTCTGATGTACCATATAATGTTTGGGGCATTTGTAAAATAATTTTGACAAGGATACAGTGTGAAGCATTAGCCCTGTCCAAAAAGCCATGCAAAGGGAATGGTGCAGAGGGGCTGCTTCAAATGGGTTGACTATTAATAAGAAAGTGATAAACATTTTTATCTAATATCGAAGGTTCTGATAACCCATTGAAAAAAATGGTAGAGTCAGTGGTAATCTATTACAGGTAGCAAAAGCTACTTTGACATTGGCAATATACATTAGAGTAAATATAATCAGCAAATTATGGTAGAGGTATTATTGAAAAGAAAGTCTTCAGCTTAATTTTTTCGAAACAAGAAAAAACAATGAGCTTTAAATTTGGAATCCAGGGCATCCTTTCTCAAAGCTTTCCTCTTCTGAACTGCTTGACTTTGTACCTTCTGTAGATTAAGAGGATTAGCCAACGGATGACTTTCTCCCTCTGGCACTGCCCCCTCATCACAACTTTTCCGTCTGTACTGCTCCAAAGCAATCAACAGGTTAAATGCGAGAATGATCTGATGCTAGGTTTTTCCTTTAATATCCTTTCTCCCTGCCTGATCTATATTTAATACCACCCATGTTACTCAGATCAGGAAGTTGGCACAGTGAGAAATCCAACCCTTAATCCCATTGGTTCATGGCCTCACAGCTTGGTGCTTCATGCAGTGTCATCATATTGTTATGCCTTTCCAATTATCTTTGAGAAAGAGCTTCTTGCTTTGACAGATCAAAAACTTTACTTCCTGCCTGCCATTCCTGTTCGTAAAAGTTACAATGGTTTCTTCACTCCCAGTTCTGCTATCCTTTCCATTCCACCTTAACAGAGCAATTATGCAAATTATGGTCAGGATACCTTTTCTGCCTCACTGGCCTTAGCATATCCTTTCTCCCTGCCTGATCTATATTTAATACCACCCATGTTACTCAGATCAGGAAGTTGGCACAGTGAGAAATCCAACCCTTAATCCCATTGGTTCATGGCCTCACAGCTTGGTGCTTCATGCAGTGTCATCATATTGTTATGCCTTTCCAATTATCTTTGAGAAAGAGCTTCTTGCTTTGACAGATCAAAAACTTTACTTCCTGCCTGCCATTCCTGTTCGTAAAAGTTACAATGGTTTCTTCACTCCCAGTTCTGCTATCCTTTCCATTCCACCTTAACAGAGCAATTATGCAAATTATGGTCAGGATACCTTTTCTGCCTCACTGGCCTTAGCAATAATACATGTTTTACAACAAGGAACCAATTACATTTTAATTCTTCATAATTTTTTTTCAATTTCTAAAGAGTAGAAAAATGCTTAATCAAAATTATTAGGGATGTTATAGTCAGGATCGTGATTAAAACGAACATAGATTTACAACAAAACATGCCACAACTATAACATAATATTTGTGCCATCATGTATCAGGTTCTTCTCATCACATTTGGATTGCTTTTTGAATTAGTGCCGGTGCAAACCAACCTGCTGGATGCCTCTGCTTTTTCTTGGAACTTGCTCAATCTGCTTTTGTTAAAGGAGAGCCGATTTAGTACTGTTGCTTGCTTTCTTAGCCTTATGGAACTAAATAACAATGCTGGAGATTTTAATTATGAAGGCATGTTTTCCTTTTTCTTACATATGATTGAATGTTAATTACATGTTATCATACATTTGAACATATATTATAGTGATGTAATCAGATCTGATATATGTCCAGCACATTCCTTACAGAGACAGCCATATCAGAGCAGTAGCCAGCCAATTAATCCTGTACATGCAATCTCAAATCTGCTACAGTGCCAAGATTTTAAAAGTTCAAGTAAGTGCTAATCCTTGACAATAACATCATATTCACTCCAGGTTACAGCTTAAAAACATCTTTCTGCATGTTTTGGTATATTACAGGATTATATCCTCTAATTGAAATTGCAGATACGATTTTGGATGGATTCTGATGCTGAACAGGAAACGATCTCTGTAAATCAAACTTAACATCAACTAGCTGCTTGCTCACTAATCAGCTACCTGCAATCTTATTTGTGCAGAAAGCTTCTAAATGTCTCATTGAGGGCACAGATTTACTGTGCAACTGGTCTGAGCCGAGCAGATGGTAAATGTGACATTTCGTTGCCATAGAAATTGTATTTGTGGGTACAAACACAAAACCCTATAATCCTGGTGGATAACTTTTCATATTAGGACGGTATTGTTTCACTATTGCTTTAAAGTGGCTTCACAGAATTTGTAAATGCACCATTTAGAGAAAGCATTACAGACTGGAGCTAGATTCACATGAGGCAAGGACATTGACGAGGTTATCTTGCACTGATTACTTTTAGTGTACAGAGGAACCTTGATACTTCCGGCATTTGATTATCTGAATTTTGGATTATCCGAACAAGATTGCAAGGTACTGATGCTTTTTAAACTGTGTTATCCGAACATTTGATTATCTCAACAAAATACTCCCCACCTGTGTCATTCGGATAATTGAGGTTCCTCTGTATTCCAGAGTACAGTCAGAAATTGCCTCCACCCAACCCTGCTGTCACTTTGGCATCAATTTTGTCTACATTTGGAAACTTAAGAACAGCCTTAGAATATTTAACATTCATGGAAAACAGCTGGAAAGTGAAGCTGGGCATAGATCTCCAGTGCAGATATTTTATTAACCACAGCTTTTTGCTCCTGTGAAACTACAGAGATTGACTTTTAAAATTCACTTTGTTGTTATAAGTGGGCCATGACTGTTCAGTCATAACTGTTCTGCAGAACTTAGAACTCAGGTGATGCAAGGTCCACATGGATGTGTTTATAAATACTGCGATCCCCTGACTGATATGGTTAGTCTGTAATCATTATTGTCACGATTGAGCAGCATAACATTAAATGAGATGGAACAAGAAAATGTTTGGGGTGTGATAGTTGGCGAAATGCTCAAAGTTGCCACAACATATTAAAGTAATAGCTGAAACAAAGAGGATCCTGGGTTTGCAAGTATGTTTCTACAGAGCATGAGTTCAGTGATACTTGCTGCTGAGCTTATCAACACAGTGTTCGAACACTAATGATGTAGTCTGTCGGGATTTGAGCATAATATTTACAAAAGACATTTAGACATCATGGAAAGCTTTCAAAGAAAAATAATCATTAAACATTTCTTTATATTGGAACACTAAGTATGAAGACTGGCTAAAGGATAAAAAGAATTAAGTGCAAATATGATTCAGATTTTCAATCTTATGGAGATATTTGATTTGTAGAAGCATGAATTAACATTTACTGAAGGAAACCACTAAAATACTAATGGGCAGCAACTGCATAGTTAAAGTAGCTGGGCTACGTTTTACTATGATTTGTGTCTGAATAGTGTGGGACCATTTTTAAAGCTCTGCTCCTTCCCATTGAAATGAGAATGACCATTTTTCTAAATTTTAACCAGATTTCAAGCATTTGCTACGTAGACTTAAAAACATCAGTCGGCTTGGAGCATAACTGTCTACTTTCTGTTGTTTGGTACCAGCATTGCTGATGTACAAAACTCTGTTAACTTACACAATGGAAAAATCCATTTAAGCAGAAGGATTTGAAATGTTCAAAGTGTAAAAGGATGTCAGCCTGTTTTGGGAAGTAGGAAGTGCTGGAGCTGGAGCTGGAGCAGAAGGGAGATAAAAAAGCTTCATGTAGACCCTGAGAAAAGATGTAACAGACATCACAAACTGATCCTTTATCATTTTCTACTTCCTTGTGTTTTCTTATTCTGATTTAATCCACTGGAGAGGGAATTAACTTAGTTTCTCGAAGAAAGTTAAAAGTCTGGTTTACATCATGTAAGTCCTTTAATGTTGATTCACCGTCTTTACAAATACTAAAGTAGAAAATTGAAACACGTTGCTGCAATTCCATCATCATCCTTACCCTCGGTTTAAATGTCCTGTACTTTTCTTCGTGTCACTTGTTTCAGTCTTTGTTGTTTTGAGTCATTGTGACCAGTCTCCAAAATCATACAGTGCTGAAGAATCTTTGTACTTCAAATTTCCATCATGCTCAAACTTCAAAACTCTCTGCCCATGACCTCAATGTGCTGGAGCTGTCTTGAGAGTGGCATCATTAGAAAAATTGAAATAATCTTCAAAAAGAAATATTATCACTAGTATTGCAAAATCGAGGTGAAAAGTTCAAATTGTTTCAAGAACTATTTCAATTCTTTCTTTTTGGATTTACAAATACCAATATGTGATGCCCTGCTGTTAAATTGTAAAACTTGATGGTGTCTGCAAAAGATTTAAATGATTCAAGCCAATACTTAAAATGATCTAATACATCAAAAGTGATTGACAAAGAAGGAACAAGTTGTTAGGATTAAGGCTCATGGCTCAGATTTGAAGAACTGTTGGATCTGGTGTCCTCCAGATCTCAGATCTGGCTCCATTCTAGTTCTTGATGCATAAACTTCAGTGGAGGGAACACAAATTAAGGTTTGTTCATAGCACAAAAGTGGGAAGGTAGGCAAACTGTGTGGAAGCCCATAAAAAAATTTCAAGAGAACATAGAGAGTTGACCAGACTGTGATGGAATCCAATTTTGTGGAAGAGAAAAATGGAGGAAAGTACATTGATATGAGGAAAGTAGGGCAATGAGATTTTTGTTTAAGCTTTGTGACTGTTTCTGAAGAGACTGATAATATTTATAAGACATTCAAACTTCCATAAAAGATGACATATCACAATTTTATCATGATTTTAGTTTATCAAAACTTTTACTTTTGAATGATGAAAAGCACTATTAGTGAAACGCTATTTTCTATTTTGTGGGAAACATGCACAAAATTCCAGAGATGATCATTGCCCTTTTACACACATCATCTCTCATACCACCCAATGGATTGTAGCTCTTTTAGTAGACTGCCCACAGTTGCTTCTAGCTTTCAATGGGTTCCGGTATCCCTGCTTCACTGAGGAGGAACTTTGAATGACTATCTTCAGGCACGTTCCTCAGTTCTTGTAGAGTTGTTTAAAAATCCAATGCTCGTGGAAAAGTCTGTTCTTATATTCTTGTACCCCTACCTAAGCCAGGCTGATACTCCTGGAAATGCTTAGATGGTTACAGGATGCAGCTCATTGACTGGAAACTACCTTCCTCCCCAATCCGGCCTTGGGAGCCTGCAAATTTAAGCAGCCTTTTCTCACTGCTGACCGCCCGTGATACTCAATGATTCATTAGGAAGCCTGTAGCCTGATCTCAAATATGGTGACCTCTGCCTTTTCCCCTTGGTGACATGAAACATATTAATCTTGCATCCAGGTAAAAAATGATCATTAGCAATTCTTGAGCCTCAGGAGGTGGCTAAGATGGGAAAGAACTTGTTGACAAGAGAGACAAGTTTACGGCAGAGGCCAAAGATGGCTGAATTCTCTCAGCCTCACAGAGGTAGCTTTAAGGGCTTGGGCAGGGCAGGGACGGGGAATAAAGAAAGTGCAATGGGCTTCATCAGTCCAGCTCCACAACTCGTTTCCTTCTCCACATGGGCCCATCATGCTGTGCTTGTTTTTTGAAAATCCAATCCCGTTAGCTCCATTCCCCAGCTTTTTCCCCACAGCCCTGAAAATGTTTTCTTTCCACATATATATCCAATTCCCCTGTCAAAGCAAGTGGACACTAAAAGTAATAAGTAACATTGATCAGGATGCTTTGGCAACCATTTCATACTATGTGTCATATGAACATCATCATCCACTTGGCCTTCATTATTATGGTTTATGATGTCTTCTGAACACCCTCAAGGGATTATTGCCTTGAATTTTTACCTTGAAGTTACTAACAGATACTTGCACTATGTTTGGGAGTGTTAATTGGTTTATTTTAATGCTTCTGTTCATTGAATTGCAAATTGTTTGGGCAACTTCTATACAAATATGCATCAGAGGTGTGCCACTCTAAAGAGAAAAACATTGCAAAGTCATGATGCATGATTTGTTCTTGTGATCTTCCTTTCATTACCTTGTTAATTTGGCACATTACTTTAAACAGCAATCTGACTGAGTTGGTGCAAGTTCTGCATGGTGTATGTGTTACTGAGCAAATTTATAACAGTGGACTGCCACTCACTATCTATGACTCCAACAATTAGAATCAAGCAACTCTCATTAACCAACATTAGTCAGTGGCTACCTATTTTACTGCAATCACAGAGATATCACCCCTTATTAATATTATGTATCCGATCTGACACTCATTTACTAATCTTGCATCTCTAAATATAATTAAAGTGGTCCAACTTGACAAAGAGGCAGACTATGATGGAGGATTTAGGATGATTCTTTTTCCATAAATGTTTAGAACATAGAACATAGAACAGTACAGCACAGAACAGGCCCTTCAGCCCACGATGTTGTGCCGACCATTGATCCTCATGTATGCACCCTCAAATTTCTGTGACCATATGCATGTCCAGCAGTCTCTTAAATATTCCCAATGACCTTGCTTCCACAACTGCTGCTGGCAACGCATTCCATGCTCTCACAACTCTCTGTGTAAAGAACCCACCTCTGACATCCCCTCTATACTTTCCTCCAACCAACTTAAAACTATGACCCCTCGTGTTAGCCAGTTTTGCCCTGGGAAATAGCCTTTGGCTATTGACTCTATCTATGCCTCTCATTATCTTGTATACCTCAATTAGGTCCCCTCTCCTCCTCCTTTTCTCCAATGAAAAATGTCCGAGCTCAGTCAACCTCTCTTCATGAGATAAGCCCTCCAGTCCAGGTAGCATCCTGGCAAACCTCCTCTGAACCCTCTCCAAAGCATTCACATCTTTCCTATAATAGGGCGACCAGAACTGGACGCAGCATTCCAAGTGCGGTCTAACCAAAGTTTTATAGAGCTGCAACAAGATCTCACGACTCTTAAACTCAATCTTCCTGTTAATGAAAGTCAAAACATCATATGCTTTCTTAACAACCCTGTTCACTTGGGTGGCCATTTTAAGGGATCTATGTACCTGCACACCAAGATCCCTCTGTTCCTCCACACTGCCAAGAATCCTATCCTTAATCATGTACTCATTTTTCAAATTCGAACTTCCAAAATGCGTCACCTCGCATTTATCCAGGTTGAACTCCATCTGCCACCTCTCAGCCCATCTCTGCATCCTGTCAATGTCCCACTGCAGCCTACAAACAGCCCTCTATACTGTCAATGACACCTCCAACCTTTGTGTCGTCTGCAAACTTGCTGACCCATCCTTAACTTCCCTCATCCACGTCATTAATAAAAATTACAAACAGTAGAGGCCCAAGGACAGAGCCTTGTGGAACACCACTCACCACAGACTTCCAGGCAGAATATTTTCCTTCTACTACCACTCACTGTCTTCTGTTGGCCAGCCAATTCTGTATCCAGACAGCTCAGTTCCCCTGTATCCCATTCCTCCTGACCTTCTGAATGAGCCTACCATAGGGAACCTTATCAAATGCCTTGCTGAAGTCCATAAAGACCACATCCACAGCTTGACCCTCAGCAACTTTTCTAGTCACATCCTCAAAGAAACTCGATAAAGTTTGTGAGGCATGACTTGTCCCTGACAAAGCCGTGTTGACTGCATTTAATCAAGCCATGCTCTTCCAGATGGTCATAAATCCTATCCCTCAGAATCCTTTCTAACACCTTGCAGACGACAGAGCTAATGACGCAATTGAGTGTAACTGCTGTTCAAGTTGTTTGGGTAATATGTGCTAGAAAGAATATGCTTAGCTTGAAAACTAAACTGATTCAAAGGTGGTTTAATTTTGAGGTATATCTCAGCATCTTACTACGGAAACGTCACATTAACTGGATTAAACAACAAAAGGTTTCTAGCAAAAAACGAAATTGGTTTGAGTAAAGAAACCATGAATATTCTTTCATGAATATACCAACAAGGACACTTTTAAAATGAAGGCCTTAAGTGGTCAATTGTTGCCCAAGTAAGGTCCACACCTGATATTCAACCAGCATTGATGGAGGATTCATTATAGAGGGAAACCAACAAGCAAACCCTGATATAAAAGCAAATTACTATGAATACCAAATAATCTTAAATAGAAATAAAAATCGCTGGAAATACTTATAATGTCATGGAGCATGTGTGGAAAATATTTCAATTGAGACAACCTTTTATTAGTAACAAATGTAATCAAAAGTTGACACATCTGGTAATATAGCACTCCCTCAGTACTAAGTACTCTAAATTGTCATCAAGTTCTACTTGATGCAATAATTTAATCATATAGTCATGATATCACTAACTGAACAGTTAAATATTCAACATCATGGAACACCACTATACCACTGTGCCTGCAGAGATAGTATAGAGGTGATTTTTAAAAAATGATAACTCCAAACTTTAGTCCAATATATATTGTCATACAAATGCTCCTTGCATTTTAAACAGTAAACAGCATAACTATTTTGGGATTCTAGTAAAATGATAGGAAAAAAGTTGTACAATTTATGCTGGATTAATAAAAACAAGAATTACTGGAATTACACTAAAGAAATCAAGCAGAATCAGTGGAGGGAGCTGCAGAGTGTCTGGACCCTGACTCTATAGGGAGCTAGGGAGCATGATGATGATGGGAATCCCTGGGAAGAAATTTAACAGCAGGACCTCATTATCATTTAATTCTGCTGCCTCTTGTCTGGGAGCTGGCCAGCTCGAATCAATCTGATGCAAAATAATTTCAGAAAGTTACATCAACTCTGATTTTCATTTTTTGTTGTCAAATTGTTTTTCACGTTTCACACGTGGGAATGACAATAATGGGAAAGAATTGCACTACAGAAAAAGGATCAAGACACAGAAATGAAAAAATGAAATCTATCCAAATTTAAATTGGGACCATGTTGGTAAAAGTGGATAAGTTGTGTCCTGTGATCTTAACATCAAAATCCGTAACTTGTAATACATAAACACTGCATAAGTGATAGAGGCAGTTCAGTATGTTGTCCATATAGACAATGCCCTGAAACAATCTTGACCAGTTTCCCTCATGCTTTGAAATGCAATCCATACTAGTGGCAATTCTAAGCACCTGATCCTTCACTCACCATCCACTGGGTTTCATCTAAAGCCAGAACAGGACCAGCAGTAAACTAAACTATCTCTAGGATGTTTTTTCTTTTCTCAAAAGACACTAATATTGTACTTTCGGAAGCTTTACCCTTGAGCTAGCCTGCAGTATTTTGGAAAGAATGGAACATATTTTAGCTGTATCCACCCAAGGTCAACAAGCCACACAACTCTGACGCACATCTTACTCCCCAACATTCCAGTAGCATTATTTGGAACAATTTGGTCTGTCACTGGAGTAGATCTATACAGCTGGCTCAGCTGTTACCTTGAATTCCAAAGGGAGTGGGTCTTTAACAGCCAAGGTTTTAACCCACTATGCCACCCAGATTCCTGAAGGATATGTCAAAGTCTGAACTTTTACATTGAAATATTTTACCACAACACAATTTGGTTTGGTGTCCTTTTTGTTGAGTCTGGAATGTTATGTTTACTGTCTGTAATTGTGGAACCTATTGTTACAAAGGGACATCAAGACCCAAGCAACCGCAAGGCAATGGCTAACCATCTAAAATCCAACATTGGTAACATGAACATATTTAGCTTCAGTTAAACTAAATATGATGTAGTGTGGGAGAAGAAGAAATTTTGAAAACACATTTTAAACAGAGTGTAAAGTCCCAACTTCAAAACTGATTAAATAAATAAAATACATTGAGACTAATTATTTTTAAAGAACAGTTCACTGAAAAATTCAGTTTCATGTGTTTGTTAAGTATGGAATTTCTTATTTTGTCGTCTTCACTTTTTAATCCTTCCTATGCTCTTGATCAATATTTTTAAAAATTCATGTGGATATCTTGCCAGCCATGCATATCTTGCAAGGTTCCCACTCAAGTTTCTGAAATGCAGGGCAAATGCATAATGTTTTGAGTCGACTTTTCAAACTGATTTAGGTTGTGGTCCTGCTATACCATGGAGGATTTATTGTTATAGAATGAGCCTTATGGAGATAATCACAAAATGATGGTCAAAAATGTCATAATTTCTTTTCAGTGTACTCTATCTCTGTGATGAAATAACAATCCATCTGTTACATTGTAAGGTTTTTGGATGATCTGCAAATGTCTCTTATTATGGTTCATTTGTTTTCATTGAAACAAATATAGAAATTTTACTAATGAACAGGTGCAATTCTCTTTCAGTTTAAATTCCTGATAAGAAATGGTCTGAAATGAATGGTTTCAATTTAGCAATTAATAACTAATTCTTTGAACAGGAACTGGGGAAAAAAAATTGTAGTTTATCATATCACTGTCAGGACTGTAGAAGGTAAATTAGGTGGGATTGTATCATCTAACAATTCCTATGTTCCTGTATAGCTAGGGAATTTGCTTTAGTCTACTGCCCCATCTTTTCCTATTTGGAGCAGGCAAGTTAAACATCTTAGTTTCTTAGAGTTGGAGATGGTTGTGTAGGAGACAGGGAATCCAGAGATCTGGGCTAATGCTCTGAGGGTTTGAGTTCAAATCCCACTACAGCAGCAAATGGAATTTAAATCCAATCAAAAATCTGAAATTGAAACATTGGGTGAAATCTCATAGGTGTTTGAGAGGCGCAGGCTATGGAGAGACTTGTGGTAGAATTGGATGGGAAGTCTGATAAGGCCAGTTCTTGACAGCAGGAGCATCTGCCTCCATGCCTTACCCTTTTCACAAGTGACACGGTGAGTTCCTTGCTCAGCAACAAAGTTACCAATTAAGGGGAATTAAAGTTGGTTAAATACCTTGTCAATGCCCTCCTTTTTTCATTAATATTCAGCTTCCTATCTACCAAATTCACCAAACAAGCTAGACATTAAGAAAACTCGATGTGGGACTCAGAACAGGTACCCGGCAACTTCAGCTCACTGCTTGCTCCAAAGGGTCTCCATTTTACTGAGAACTAACCAGCATCTCAGGGTACAATCCACTGGCATCAGCCACTGCACCCCTCATCTATGAACGTTGACATTCAACATTCAACATCCAACATGGCACCTTCCTGGTTCCCTTGCAGAAAGCATTGCAGGGCACATCAGCAATTAGCAATGAAAGGGTGCAGCAGGGTCAGTTTGTATGTATGAACAGAGACCCAACTCACTATTGGACTGGACTGCATCTCAGCCTACCTTGCTTGCTCAGTTAGCATTTACTTGCAAGCTCACACCATCTATGTCTTACTTTGCCAATTAGCCTAGTCACAGGATGTTCTCAAAGTCTTTGGGAAGTAAGTCTATGGAGGTACCCATCGCAATAAGTCAAGGACAACTGCCGATACCAATCCAAAGGATTAGACATAGTAAGGTACCCAGTTTGGGTAATCTCAGTGAGGAAATCTATGCCTCTGTAGTCTGTGGCTACATAACAATCAGTCCAGGGGTTAGGGATAAGGCTAACAAGGTCAGGGGTCTGAGCACTTCTCTCCTGGGGCTGTCCACTTATGCCATGCAATGGGGTGGGCCACGGTCCATCCTCAGGGGCTAAAGGGAAGATGGGGGAGGATGCGTCAAGAGAGCTGCTGTCCTGGGAAGGTAACTATTCAATTGCAGTATTGTAGTACAGCAAATCTGGTCACTATATCTCCAGCTTCATGGGAGACAACATTTTCTTATTTTGAAGGGTTCAAGGAAAATAATGCAGAGTTAAAAAAGCTTCTTTAAAATCAAACAGAACATGTATACTTGCTGTATTTGGAATGAGCATTACAATATTGTGTCTGTAATGACATCAATGCAAGATGACTTACATAAAGGTGGGAGTGCCTGGCATTAGTGACATCTTGTATCAGGTATGAAAGCAGCTTGAAGCTCCATTTTGAAATATCCTCGATTGTGGGAGTAGTACAGGTTTAAAACAAAGCTGACTTTCTAGACTCCGAAAGTTTATCTCACTCAACTGTCAGGTAGCAGTGAGGAGCCAGAACTCTGCCTAATCTATTTATTCCTTTGTCAACTTTCAATTATTGAGGTCTTTACAGCTGAGATGGCCCAATCTCGTACAGACTGTGATTGAACCTGAAAATGTCTGGTCTCTTTCTTTCTGTTCCATATTGAGGTGGTCAGTTCCCAGTAATCTAACTGACTGAATTAATATGCTCTTCTTAAATGTAAAGTTTGCTGGCAGGCTAACGTGCAGATTTTTAAGAGGTGATAACACACAGCTCAAAAAGCAATCAAAGTTCAAACAATAAATACAGTTTACTTGTTCTACTTGTATTGTTAAAGGATAATTAATACTCGTTAGACAGTTCTTGTTTCATTTATAGTATTTGGCTCAATCCCATTGTTGAGGAAAGACTCACATGTCCTCAAGACTGGAATATGGAGGTTAGAGAGATCCCCTTAACACTGGCTCTGGGTAGGCGAGACGTGGAATTCATGGGTCACACTAATGGCTTCAGAGAGCAGTATGTTTCACCCTGACCGCACCATTCCGTACAGTACAAGATGATTTGCAAAAAGGTGGGTGCTGCTTTACTTAGACTCCTCCTGTGTTGAATGGCCATCTGCATTGTGGCATTGAGATAAGTTTGCGCATCCTCCCTGCAGTTCCCATGAAATGTCAGCTTGGTTTGTACAAGGGAGATCATGTTTAATCAATTTATTGATGCTCTTTGAATGAGTCAGATGTACTAAGGATAAATGAGAGTTTGTAGATTTACAGAAGGCATTGATCAACATGCCATATAAAAAAGTTATTGTGTAAGGTAGATCAGAGGGTAACATAGTGACAAGGCTAGATGACTGGTTAGCTGGCAGAAACCACACAGCATACATAAATGGATCTTTTTCTGATTGGCAGGATGTAATGAGTGGAATCCCCCAGGGCTCTGTGCTGGGGCCTTGACTTTTTAGAAGAGGGGAGAAAAGACATGGTAGGTAAATTTGCAGATGACACAAAGATAAGTGGGAAACTGTGTCATAAGGAAGTCATAAGGAGATCGTAGACAGACATAGGTAAGTTGAGCAAGTAAGCAAAGATCTGTCCATTGAGCATTATCCTTTGTTTTCTTTCTCTAAGTTGAATTTGGATTCAATTCACTACTTTGTCTTGGGTCCCTTGACTCTCAGATCATCTTCCATGTAGGTTTTAGTCCAAAACCTTTGCAAAATGGATATTGACTACATTAAATGCACTAATCTCATTATCCTTCCTTATAACCTCATCAAAAACATTAACTGGGGCAGTCAAGAGCAGGGGATGGTATCAAGGTGGATATGGATGGCTTTGGTGATGAACTGGACACAGGTACAGAATGAGGATGAGGAAGGAAGCATGTGTTCCATAAATACAGACTTTGTCTGAAGAATAGCTTGAAGTCATTTAAACCATAGAGTCCTAGAGATGTACAGCATGGAAACAGACCCTTCGGTCCGACCTGTCCTTGCCGACCAGATATCCCAACCCAATCTAGTCCCACCTGCCAGCACCCGGCCCATATCCCTCCAAACCCTTCCTATTCATATACCCATCCAGATGGCTTTTAAATGTTGCAATTGTACCAGCCTGGCAGCTCATTCTATACATGCACTACTGTCTGTGTGAAAAAGTTGCTCCTTTGGTCTCTTTTATATCTTTCCCCTCTCACCCTAAACCTATGCCCTCTAGTACTGGACTCCCCGAACCCAGGGAAAAGACTTTGTCTATTTATCCTATCCATGCCCCTCATAATTTTGTAAACCTCTATAAGGTCACCTCTCAGCCTCTGATGCTCCAGGGAAAAAAAAGCCCCAGCCTGTTCAGCAACCAGACTCATTAAGAACAGATTGGAGGCACAAATGATGGTTTAGTGTTGCTTACATGACACCGAAGGAACGTTTCACACCTCCACCATGTACGATGCTGGATATTCTAAAGGCAACACTAAGTGAGAAGGATTTATGGTCATTACACTGAGATGTCACAAACTGTCTTTGCTAAGAATCTGTGTGGAAAACTTAAAAAGGAAAACATAATGCAGGAGACTTTAACTATGATAATTTTATTCAAAACTGAGAAATCAAAGATTAAGTTTGAACAGAGCAGCAGAGTAAAAATGATGGCGAGGTGAAATCAAGCTTGGTTTTAGAAGCTGTAAATTCCAGGACTGCTGGTGATGAAGAGTCTCACAGTTTTGGGGCAGAGTGGGGCAAAATGAGTGAGAGAAAGATGATCTCAAGGTAATGAAGAGATCCGTTAAGGATGAAAAACGTAGGCAATATATATTTTGGGCTGAGGAGGAACAGTAGCACATGCTGTGTTCTCCCACGATGGGTCTCTCAGTGCTGTGTCGTTGCAGTGTCGGATATAACCTACTAGGTCAGTTCGACGAGTTGTGGAAATACATGAGCTCCTTCTAGTGGCAAAAAACTGGGAAATACACTGAAGTGGTGTGAGCCAAACAGAATACTGAGCTAAGGTGACCCAGCATTGGCTACAATCTCCACTCTCTTCAAAATTTGAATTTTGACCAAAGGCTGCCTTTTACAAAGCACATCAAGCGAGATTTCCTCTTTGTGCTTTGTGTATCAAGTAGATTCTTTTGTTAGTGTGTTTATGATTTCACACTGTAACCCATGGTGGATATCACCAACACAGATATGGTACTTATTCAGTAAATTCAACATGAGGTAAACAACAGCTGAGATCTGGAGTTTGAGCTGCTGCGAAAAAGATAGATATGGGTATTTTCTTTTTATTCTACTTTTATGTTTTTCAATTACAGGTGAATCCTTAGGTGAAGAGAGAGAGGGAGGACAATGGTGGAAGATCAATTGATCTGTGCCTGCTCAGTGAGTGAGGGTCACAAACAAATTTTACAATACTAATCCTACTGTCTGTATATGTTATAGAATGATAGGGACATAGATGGGTCGATAGTTAGTTAGGTAGATAGATAGGTAGGTAGAAAGATAGATATGTAGATAGATAGATAGGTAGATAGATAGATAAACAGACAGACAATATATGTGATAGAGAAAAGGGAATGTGTACTTTTAAAGGGATTAATATCAGCACATGTATGATGCTGATATATATGTTGCAGAGAATTTGTCGGTAGCACAAAATGCTGAGTGAGGGTATAACAATTGGGCTCGTACATTCAGTATAGGAGTTATTTAATACTTTGTGTGTGGTGAATGGCCAAGCGAAGAAGGAGCCACTACGATTATCTTTTTCATCAAAAAGCATGAGAAGAATGAATTTGATGTGGAGGAGCCAGTGTTGGACTGGGGTGGACAAAGTTAAAAATCACACAACACTAGATTATAGTCCAATAGATTTATTTGGAAGCACTAGCTTTCTGAGTGCTGCTCCTTCATCAGGTGATTGTGGAGTATAAGATCATAAGACACAGAATTTATAGCAAAAGATCACGCAACTGAAATAGATTTTTTGATGTTCAAGGGCGAAATCTTCTTTATGATCACAAAGCACTATTCAACGTGGACTTAGACAAACCACCTTTGCAAAATTATGAAGCAGCAGATTGGATCACTCAAGAACATGTACTCAATGCATGACATTCCAGATATCGTAGACTCAGACACACACACAGTTTACAAATGAGCATTCACACATGGATATGATTTTGTTCATATTCACACACTATTCGCAAGTAAATGGAGAAGCTGAGTAAGGGGTTTGTTTGATCCAGGCATTGCTGAAGAAAAACAAAGATTTTAATCTTGTACTGTATAGATCTTTACCAAGACAGAAGGGATTATCATGGTCAGAGTTACTGATGGGGAGGAGAGTGAGAACATAAAAACCATCTGTTTCAGAAACTACAGCCAAGCATCACTGAAAAAATGAACCGAAGCGTGAAATGGTGTGAAAAAGAAGAGCAAAGAGACAACTAAAATAGACATTTCAACAGAAGATACAGATCACAAGCTTTACCAGATCTATAGCCTCGGGGCAGAGTGTGGACAGGAAATCAACAGCAAGAAGGATTGGTCATCAACAAAACCAGAAGCTTGAAAATTGCTGAAAAAGACATTTTGTGAAAGCTGATTCTCTTGCACTCACCAGGACAGTTTGGAAGAAATATCAATTGCCTCTTACCAATCAATCAGTACTCTCTTCTCAAATGATATAAATGCTGTTAAAACAATGGTATTTCTTGTGAATGTATGTTTTTCAGCAATATTTAAGTTTTAAACTATCAAATAACTATTTGGAAAATACCATAACTGAGACCAAATAGGATAGATATATATTATGGAATCATAAGGAGAATCATAACACATTGATATTATTGAATAAGAAACTATTTCTCAGAAGAGACACAAAAAAGCTTTATAGTCACTTAAGAGAGGGGGACACAGACTAAAAGGAAAAAAAGAGTTCAGTGCAGCTAAGATCTCAGATTGAGACCAGATCCAGATCAAAGAGATTGTTCAAAGTGCCATGGAAAGTAACCTTATAAAATCTGAAGGTGCAGTTTTCCAATTTGTTTAAGTGTGTGGGCAAAGGTATCCCATGATGCATTAAGAGTTGGCAGGTGAGCAAGAGTGAGTATCCTGCCTTATCACAGGTCTCAACATTGGTGACCTGGTTCACTAGAAGCTGCCATCCAATCAGAGACCAGTTGCTTCCAGGTCCTTAAGTTAGCTGTTCAAGGCCTACTCAAGGGATCCAGTGCTGAAAAGACAAGCACTTGGGGTTGGAATTGCAGGGAAGGGGGCTCAGGGCAGCTAATCACATCAAGAGCAGTGTGTCGCTTTCAGAGGCCACCTACTGGCACCCCATTTGTGTGTCTGATTGCTGATATACAGAGGAACCTTGATTAGTTGGCATTTGATTATCTGAATATTAGATTATGTGGCAATTGCAAGGTCCTGATGCTTGACTAAACTATGATATCTGGCATTCGATTATCTGGAATTCAATTAATTGAGCGAAATACTCCCCATTCATGTCCTTCAGATAATCAAGGTTCCTCTGTATTGGGGTGAGTGGAGCTCCCCCTGAACATGGTAGACAGGTCTCCATATTTTCACCAGCCACTTCCATCACCAAGTAGGGAAGGCAATGAGTTTAATTCTGTAAGTGGCCATTAATTGATCACTTAAGGGTCTAGTTGCGAATGAGTTGGAAATATTCACCTTGGATTTTCTCGACTTGTACTTAATTGCAGTGGTGGCAAGAAGAGTGCGAGTTTCTCTCGAGGGTCAATTCACCCAATTATTACTTTTTTGTTTGTCACCTCTCTCACCATCTCTAGGGAAGGCAAAATTACCCTCTGAGAATCTAGTTTAGGAGGGTGGTGTTAGCTGCTCATAATTATGTATACAAGAAGGTTAAAGACTGGGATAAAGATGTAGAGTAATAGATTAACATCAGCAATATGTCTGCTGATCTGGTACGATGTCTGTCAATGCCCCAGCATTACGTAGAGAGAACTGGATAGGACCTGAAAATCAGTAACAGGATCTTCAGAGAATGTGGGTATAAGATTAAGCAGTAAATAAAAAGTTCTTCCAGAACTCCAGCAGCAGACCTTGGAAGACTAAACAGAGTTTGAACCCAAAACACACAAGGATCCAGGTGGGAGGGTGGAAGCGTTTGTTCTCT
The DNA here is from genome assembly GCF_047496795.1 of Chiloscyllium punctatum. Taxonomy (NCBI): domain Eukaryota; kingdom Metazoa; phylum Chordata; class Chondrichthyes; order Orectolobiformes; family Hemiscylliidae; genus Chiloscyllium; species Chiloscyllium punctatum. The sequence goes on along the minus strand of NC_092765.1, from coordinate 27,237,167 downwards.
CACAGCCTCTCTGCAGTAACAAACAGCTATTTTTTGTGCAGAGATGTTCAAGCAGGAGTCTCAGATTCAGTCCCTACAGTGCTGAGGTGAGCAGATGGTGGAGTGGATCAAAACAGCTTTCTCTCTTCTCTGATATCTACAGACTACTGGCAAAACATTGGCCAAAATAATTTCTGCTTTGTCCACAGTCAACATTAGATAATAGAGAGATTTTAAGTCTCACTCCCACAAGAATGCAACAATACATACTGATGTGGAAAATATTTTCAGTGTACCTGCAAGTGTTCGTGTGACTAAGAAAATGAGTGCTGTTTGAGGCATCTCTCAGGTGAGTTCAATATCATGATTTTTACCCAGCGGCCTGCCCAGCTTTGTGAGGTAGAATTGGACAAACCTGCATAACATACTGGGAAGATTTAAACACACTAGAATTACACCGATGGGTTTTTAAATGCTATTTCAAGATTCTGTGCAGGTACAAAATCAAATTGTCGAAATCAGGCCTCACTCATCAAATTGGACTGCTCGCTGGGCATTTCCAAACATGAGGAAATTCATTCCCATAATTTCCACTCATAACACGAGGAAGTTCTATCTTTCAGGTGGAGCTTCTGAAGTGAAGGTTGATGATCCCACAGCATTATGTGGAAAAGACGGAAGATCCCTTGGTTCCCTGATAACCTCTAAAAATCACTAAAGCTGACTAACTGCTCATATATCTGATTGTTGTTTGCAGACCTTGCTGTATGCAGATTGACTGAATGCATTAATATATTTGACTCTGACTGAAATGTTAGGCAACACCCTGAAGTTGTGAGAAGTAAAATAGAAATGTGTGTTCTTTCTTTGGTTTATCTTAAATTAGAAGTTTAAGCTATTTCAATCTGAGGATAATATTTCAAATTTCATAATTTGCTTTCTAAATATCATGTTTTTCCTTGTACTTACAATATTCATTTTTTAAAAAATCCAAATCACCTCATGAATGGGAAAAAAAATTCAACTCATCTAGAATTGCCAAGGAAATAATGTCAAATTAGTTGAATGCTCAATATGTGCAAACTAAATCTTAAAGTTAACTATATACATATTCATGTTCTGTCCAGTCAAACCTGCTGTATGTAACGAGAACCACCGAGCCTGAAAAGTTAAAAGACCTGAATGGTGGAGTCTTGTTTATTAGCTATATGAAGCATTGTCTCTTACCCAGCGTTAAGCAAGTGTGAAGTTGAAGTACCATGTTTTTACACAGTAATGCAAAATTGGTATATACGTCACTTCATACATTTTTTTGGTAGGTGGAATTAGGTGTGGATCAGTGATATAGCCTTCTAATATGTAGAACAGAATTACAATCAAACATTTTGTACCAATCTGGTTTCAACATTTCACCAATTAAAGCAAAGCCTTCAAAACAAAACACTTGCTTTTGTGTTTGTGAAAGTGCTCTGGCTCTTATAAGCCTCACACACAACCTGGGTATACAGGAAAATCACAGGAAGTAGACTACGAGAGATTTATTTAGCACACCAGCAGCCATCTATTTTGACTGAGATTTTGTCTTAACTTCTTGTCATAGAATCATAGAGATGTACTGCACAGAACCAGACCCTTCGGTCCACCCCGTCCATGCCGACCAGATATCCCAAATCAATCTAGTCCCACCCTTGCCAGCACCCGGCCCATATCCCTCCAAACCCTTATTATTCATATACCATCCAGATGCCTTTTAAATGTTGCTATTGTACTAGCCCTCCACCACTTCCTCTGACAGTTCATTCCATACACGCACCACCCTCTGCATGAAAAAGTTGCCCCTTAGGTCTCTTTTATTTCTTTCCCCTCTCACCTTAAACCTATGCCCTCTAGTTCTGGTCTCCCCTACCTCAGGAAAAGACCTTGTAGATTTACCCTTTTCATGCTCCTCATGATTTCATGCCCCTCAATAAGGTCACCCCTCAGCCTCCGACACTCCAGGGAAAATAGCCCCAGCCTGTTCAGCCTCTCCCTGTAGCTCAGATCCTCCAACCCTGGCAACATCCTTGTAAATCTTTTCTGAACCCTTTCAAGTTTCACAACATCTTTCCAATAGGAAGGAGACCAGAATTGCATGCAATATTCCAACAGTGGCCTAACCAATGTCCTGTACAGCCGCAACATGACCTCCCAACTTCTTTACTCAATACTCTGACCAATAAAGGAAAGCATACCAAACGCCTTCTTCACTATCCTATTGACCTGCGACTTTACTTTCAAGGAGCTATAAACCTGCACTCCAAGGTCTCTTTGTTCGGCAACACTCCCTAGGACCTTACCATTAAGCGTATAAGTCCTGCTAAGATTTGCTTTCCCAAATTGCAGCACCTTGCATTTATCTAAATTAAACTCCATCTACCACTCCTCAGCCCATTGGCCCATCTGATGAAAATCCCATTGTAATCTGAGGCAACCTTCTTCACTGTCCACTACACCTCCAATTTTGGTGTGATCTGCAAACTTACTAACTGTACCTCATATATTCATATCCAAATCATTTATATAAATGATGAAAAGTAGTGTACCCAGCAGCGATCCTTGTTGCAATCCACTGGTCACAGGCCTCCGGTCTGAAAAACAACACTCCATCATCTTCTATCTTTGAGCCAGTTCTGTATCAAATGGTTAGTTCTTCCTGTATTCCATGAGACTTAATCTTGCTAACCAGTCTCTCATGGGGAACCTTGTCGAACACCTTACTGAAGTCCATATAGATCACGTCCACCGCTCTGCCCTCATCAATCCTCTTTGTTACTTCTTCAAAAGCTCAATCAAGTTCATGAGACATGATTTCCCATGCACAAAGCCATGCTGACTATCCCTAATCAGTCCTTGCCTTTCCAAATACTTGTACAGCGTGTTCCTCAGGATTCCTTCCAACAACTTGCCCACCACAGACATTGAGAGAGAGGTAACGGCATGGAATACCCTGCCTGCTAATGTAGTTAACTCAGCCAAATTAAGGAGATTTAAACAATCCTTGGATAAGCACATGGATGATGATGGGATAATATAGAGTGATGGGCTTAGATTAGTTCACAGGTTGGCACACCTTCGAGGGCCGAAGGGCCTGTTCTGCACTGTATTGTTCAATGTTTTATGTTCTATGTTCTATCCCCTACCATCAACACCCTAATATTCTTACAGATAACTCAAATCTCCTTACAAATTTGTTTCTTAATTTCCCACTGACTCTTAGGGGGTCTTTATAAAAACCCCAATAAGGTGATCATCCCTTTCTTATTTCTCAATTCCACCCAAATAGCCTCTCTGTAAGTATTTCCGGGAATATTCTCCCTCAATACAGCTGTAATGCTATCCCTTATCAAAAACACCACTAGCCCTTCTCTCTTGCCTCCCTTTCTATCCTTCTTGTAGCATTTGTATCCTGGAACATTAAGCTAACAGTCCTGACCATCCCTGAGCCCACGTTTCAGTAATTGCTATGATATCTCAGTCCCATGTTCCTCACCATATCTTGAGTTCATCTGCCTTCCCTGTTAGGCCTTTTGCATTGAAATAAATGCAGTTTAATTTATCAGTCCTACCTTGTTCTCTGCTTTGTCCCTGCCTGCCCTGACTGTTAGGAGAAAGTGAGGACTGCAGATGCTGGAGATCAGAGCTGAAAATGTGTTGCTGGAAAAGCACAGCAGGTCAGGCAGCATCCAAGGAGCAGGAGAATTGATGTTTCGGGCATGAGCCCTTCTTCAGGAATTTCAGGAATTCATTCAAATCTTTGCTTTATGTTAAATGCTGCACATTTCCTCTCCACCAACACATTCACAACATTTCAGAGTGAGATTGATAGCTTAACTTAAAGCTCATTTAGTCCAGGGCTCTTTCAGTCAGAGGAGAGAAACCTTTTTAGTTTAGATTTAAAATCAGAACTCGGACCTGAAGAGAAATGTTCTAACATAGAACACTACTAGTGATTTTAATTTTTCATCTACATTCACAAGTGAAAAATCAAGGAAGGGCTCAAGTGATTGTATTCCAATTCACTTTCTAAAATTGCAGTTTACAACTTTGATCTTCAGGCGTGATTAGCGTGGCTAGAGTTTCAAAAGTCAACATTGGGAGACATTGAGAAGCAATGGGAAGGCAAGGCTTTTTGAATGACTAATGCTTTGGGTGGCCAATGGCAGGAGGCAGGGGTCAGTTGAAGGTGGGAGGTCACCAGAGTTGACAGACCTTTCCTGTAGAGTGTTTAAAAGGCATCATCAGCAATGGGGCAGTCAGTGCCAATGAGGTTGTGCCAACTCCCTTGCAGGTGTCAAGGGACCGTGGGAGAGTGGTTTAAGTCAGCTACATGCAATATGATGTGATGTGATGGGTGTTTACAGGGGGAAGGATGAAATTTCATACAGATTTCCTTTCCATAGCCCCAGTTTATATTTGACAAAAGAGAAAAGTTGAAAACCAGGACTTTTGAACTATTTCTAGAAAATTGTCAGTGTCATTGGATATTTAATTAAAAATCAGGACCTAGTCATCTGATATCTGGTCATCCTACACTCAGTAATCACATGCCACATAAATTCTTCTGAAATGTTTGATTATTAACAGAGTTTGATAACACAGATAATTGGCACAGCAATTTATTGCAATGCCTTTAATGCACAAGATATGATTTTGTTAGTTCATCCTAAAGCTGCAAAATTCTCTGCGACTTATAGAAATCAATTTAATAATTTTTAAAGTGACCCAACACATTTTTAAAAGTTTGCTTTTAATATACTTTAATTGTTCAAAAACAAGGCTCTTCCAATTCTGTATGCAGTACCCTGCTGGGATATGTGGTTTGCACCATATTCCATATTTAAAAACAAACAGATTATATACATTTTATATATTACAACTAATAATTTAGGTTTTCAGGATTGATAATAAGGATGCAAACCAACTAGTTAGCAATAAGACTGCATGTGTAAGTGACAGAATAGTACATAATGGGAATCTATAATGTTCAGAGTAACACGTAGGCATAATAATTACTATTCTGAGATGTTAATTTCTTTCATTTGTGCAGTAAAGTAACCTTTTAAAAACATCACTAATGGCATTGTCTCATGCTACTGAACAAATATTGGAACTCTTGATGTTTAAAAAAGTGCTAAGTATAAACCCTTCATGGCAAAACATTTAGATCAAGTGCTACTCCTTTTTAAATGAGAACATGGTAATGATGTTTTACTTTATGTCTTTTTAAATACAGTTTCAGATAATTGATTTTTAAACTTTGTGGTCAGTAATGACTGGCAAATACATTTTCTAAAAGGAGACTTGTGCAAATGCAAGTTATGCTGTGAGATTTGTAATAATAGCCACAAGATGGCAGCAGATCTTAAATAGTAAGGCTTAGGGAGAGAAGCCAATCAGCCTATGAGTAATTTTGTTGAGGTGTAATTTGCTTTTATTGGAACACTGCGCAAAGCCTCCCTGAATAGGCTCTGTTCCGGCTACTGAACCAGAATGTACAACATAACTATCAGAACTGATTTCATTAATAATCCAGTTAAGATTATTCTTGTTAACTGCTTTTTTCTGCACATCCATGCACTATAGGTGTTGCTGGCTGGGCCAACATTTATTCTCAATCCCTAGTTGCCCTTGAGAAGTTGGTAGTGAGCTGCCTTCCATTGGAGTGCATTTGCTGTTGGTATACCCACAATTTGACGCAGTGGCAGTGAAAGAACAATGATATATTTCCAAGTTCGGATAGTGTGTGGCTTGGAGGGACACATCCAGTTGGCTGTGTTCCCATGTATCTGCTGCCTTTGTCTTTCTAAGTGGTAGTGGTCATGAGCTTGGAAGATGCTGTCTAAGGAACCTTAGTGAATTTCTGCAGTGTGTTCTGTAGATGGCACACTGCTGCTACTGAGCTTCAGTGGTGGAGGAAGTGATTATTCGTAAATGTGGCGCTAAATAAGCAGGTTACTTTGTATGGTGTCAAGCTTCTTGAATATTGTTGGAGCTGCATGCATCCAGGCAACTAGAGAGTATTTCATCACACTCCTGGCTTGTGCCTTGTGGATGATGACCAGGGACTGGAAGGTTTGAGTTATAACAAGAGGCTGGAGAGGCTGGGATTTGTTTCACTTGAGCATGGGAGGTTGAGGGGTGGCCGTACAGAGGTTTACAAAATCATGATATGGATAGCAAAGGTCTTTTCCCTAAGGTAGGGAAGTTCAAAGCTAGATGGCATAATTTAGAGGTGAAAGATTTCAAAGTGAACCTTTTCAAAGAGAGGGCGATTTGTATATGGGATTAACTGCCAACGTAAGTGGCAGATGCAGGTACAGTTACAACATTTAAAATACATTTGGACAGATATGTGAATAGGAAAGATTTAGAGGGATATGGGCCAATTACAGGCAAATAAGATTAGTTTTGTTCAGGAAACTTGGTCAGAATGGATGGGTTGGATCGAAGGATCTGTTTCTGTGCTGTATGATTCTGATGATTATGACTCTAAGAGTGAGGATTTAAATTACTTACTCATAGGTTACTACCCTCTGACCTGATTTTGTAATTACAGTATTTATATGATGAGTACAGTTCAGTACTTGGTAACCCCAAAGACGTTGATAATGGGGGAATTCAGTGATGGTAATGCTATTGAATGCCAAGGAATGATGGCTAGATACTGTCTGGGTGGAAGTGGTCATGTGTGCAGCATGAAGTTTACTTGCTGCTTGTCAGCCCACTCCTGGATATTGTCCTGATCTCATTGCATTTGAACGTACTTCAGTATCCGAAGAGTTGTGAATGGTACTGAACGTTGTGCAATCTCAATCGAACACCCCACTCTTGACCTTACGATGGACGAAAGGTCATTGATGAAGCAGCTGAAGTTGGTTGGGTCTAGGACACTAATCTGGGGAACTCCTGCAGAGATGTCTTGGAGCTGAGATGACACGCCTCCAAAAATCAAAACATTGTGCCAGGTAAGACATCAACCAGTAGAAAGTATTCTTTCTCATTCCCATTGACTGTAGTTTTCTGAGGGCTCCTTGATGCTGCATACAGTCCAGTACTGTACTGAAGTCAAGGGCTGTCACTCTCACCTCACAGTGGAGTTCAGCTCTTTTGTACATGTTTGGATCAAAGCTGTAATGAGGTCATGATGTGAGTGACTCTGGTATAATCCGAACTGTGTGTTAGTGAGCTGTTTATTGGTTAAAAAAATATATTGCATGGCTGAAAAGTGGCAGATGGAGTTCAATCTAGATAAATGCAAGGTATTGCATTAACAAACAAGGATAGTGCTTATACAAATAATGGAAGGGCCTTGGGTAGTGTTGTAGAACAGAGGGACTTACGGGTACAGGTACTTAATTATTTGAAGTTTGCTTCACACATTGACAAGATGGTTAAAAAGGCATTTAACACGTTTGCCTTCACTGCTCAGTCCTTTGAGTATAGGAGCTGGGAAGTCATGTTGAGGTTGTACAGGACATTGGTGAGGCCTCTACTGGAATTCTGTGTCCAGTTCTGGACACCAGTTATAGGAAGGATATTATATAGCTGCAGAGGGTTAAGGGGAGATTTATCAGGATGTTGGCGTGTGTGGAAGGTTTGATTGATAAAGATAGGCTGAATAGGCTGGGACATCTTTCATTGGAGCATAGGAGGTTCAGAGGCGACCTGATAGAAGTTTATAAAATAATTAGAGGTATAGATAGACTTGATGGTAGTTGTCTCTTCCCGAGGATGGGAGATTTCAAGACAAGGGGGCATTTTTGAAGGTGCGAGGAGAAGGATTTTAAAAAGACTTGAGGAGCAAATTGCTTACAGAGGGTGGTTCATGTATGGATGGAACTTACGGAGGAAGTGATGGATGTGGGTACAATTACAACATTTAAAGGACATTTGGATAAGTACATGAATAGGAAAGGTTTGGACGGATATGGTCCAGGAACAGGCAGGCAAGATGTGGCTAACTTGGGATTATGTTTGGCATGGACAGGTTGGACCAAAAGGTCTGTTTCCATGCTGTGTGACTCTATGACTCTGTGATAGCACCTCTTTAATTTTACTGATCATAAAGAGTAAGTTGATGGGGCCCTAATTGGATGGGTTGGTTTTGTCCTGCTTTTTGTGTACAGGGAATATCTGGCCAATCTGCTGCATAAATGCCTGTATGTATCTGTAGTCTGCGGTCTCCTCTACATTGGGGAGACTGGGCGCCACCTAGCAGAGCGCTTTAGAGAACATCTCCGGGACACCCACACCGCCCCGTGGCCCAACATTTCAACTCCCCCTCCCACTCTGCCGAGGACATGGAGGACCTGGGCCTCCTTCACCGCCGCTCCCTCAGCACCAGACGCCTGGAGGAAGAACGCCTCATCTTCCGCCTCGGAACACTTCAACCCCAGGGCATCAATGTGGACTTCAACAGTTTCCTCATTTCCCCTTCTTCCACCTCACCCTAGTTCTAAACTTCCAGCTCAGCACTGTCCCCATAACTTGTCCGGACTTGTCCTACGTGCCTATCTCCTTTTCCACCTATCCACTCCACCCTCTCCTCCCTGACCTATCACCTTCATCCCCTCCCCCACTCACCCATTATACTCTATGCTACTTTCTCCCCACCCCCACCCTCCTCTAGCTTATCTCTCCACGCTTCAGGCTCACTGCCTTTATTCCTGATGAAGGGCTTTTGCCTGAAACGTTGATTTCGAAGCTACTTGGATTCTGCCTGAACTGCTGTGCTCTTCCAGCACCACTAATCCAGAATCTGGTTTCCAGCATCTGCAGTCATTGTTTTTACCTTGTATCTGTAGTGGGACAGCTTGGCTAAGAGGTCAGCTAGTTCTGGAACACAAGTGTTATTGCTGAAATGTTGTCAGAGCCTCTCTGGTATTTTGTGCCTCCTGCTGTTTCTTGACACCACATTGAACGTCACAAAGACCCTTTGTCTTTTGCTCTGCTCTCTCCAGCTGTTCTACTTTCTCCTCTTCCCCATTTGTCAACAGGGTAAAAATCATAATTTTCTAGCTCTTTCAGTTCTGAAGAAGAATCATATCAGACTTGTAATGTTAACTCTGCTTCTCTCTCCACAGATACTGCCAGACCTGCTGAGTTTCTCCAGTGATTTTTTATTTTTATTTCAGGTTGGCACAATACTTTGTTTTTTGGCACTGTGCCTTTTGTTGCAGTCACTGAGGGAATATTTGAAAATAAATGATATGGAAGAGTCTTGTTGCTAGTTTTAGTTACAGTATATTGAAGCTAGTGTCCTATTAATTTGAACAATGATTACACCGCTCAACCTCTGTCAAGGCAAAGAGCCAGGGGACAGGGTAGAATGTGTTAGACTCGGTTAAGTTAGCATACATTGCAATAACCTTTTTATTATTCTTGTACTTAATATTCCAGCATCAAATCATTGTTTAATTTTTAAAGAACATTGAGTTGATGTTCATACTTGAAAGGAAACCTATCCTTCCTAAAGTGCTTGGTGTGCAATTCAGCCCCATATAAAGCTTATGCCATTAAACCAAGATTAAACAGTCTGTGAAATTACACACAGAATCTGAAGTGGTTTCAGTTTCAAAAACGTATTACAAATTCAGCTTCAAATTTTGTCATTAGCTGTCAATCTGTTTATGTCTTGGAATGTCTCAGATTTGAACAATCAATGTTCAGATTGTCCATGTCAGCAATGGACCCATGCTCTGTCATCATTTGCAGTACCAGCTGTGGCTCACTTTCAGTTGTTAATTTAGATTCCCTACAGTATGGAAACAGGCCCTTCGGCCCAGCAAGTCCACACTGACCCTCTGATGAGTAACCCACCCAGACCCATTCCCCTACATTTACACCTGGCTAACACACCTGACACTATGGCCAGTTTAGCATGGCCAATTCACCTGACCTGCACATCGGACAGAATTTGAGCACAAACGATAGTTTGAGTACACTACTGAGGGAGTGCTGCTCTACTGAGATATTGAATAAAGCTCCTGTCTATTCTCTTGGGTGGATGTGAAAGTTTCCGTTACTATTTGATGATGAGCAGGAAAGCCAGTGTTGTTGCCAATATTTATTTTTCAAGACCCAAATTATCTGGATTTTATCTCATTGCTGTTTGTAGATGTTTGAGCTCAGTACTGTGTTTCCCACATGACAATAATGACTACCCTTCAAAAAACACTTCTTGAGTTGCAAAGCATTTTCTGAGGCCTCAAGGTCACTAAGAGGCTACATAAATGCAAGTATTTATTTTATTTATTTACTTCTTTAGAGAAAATGCATCAAAAGACCAAAATATTTGTGCAATTGCTTTTCATTATAGAGAATCATAGAGATGTACAGCATGGAAACAGATCCTTCGGTCCAATTCGTCCAGGCTGACCAGATAGCCCAACCCAATCTAGTCCCATCTGGCTCATATCCCTCCAAACCCTCCCAATTCATATACCCATCCAAATGCATTTTCAATGTTGTAATTGTACCAGCCTCCACCACATCCTCTGGCAGCTCATTCCATGCATGTACCACCCTCTGTGTGAAAAGCTTGCCCCTTAGGTCTCTTTTATATCTTTCCCCTCTCACCCTAAACCTATGCCCTCTAGTTCTGGACTCCCCCACCCAAGGGAAAAGACTTTGTCTATTTATCCTATCCATGACCCTCATGATGTTATAAACCTCTATAAGGTCACTCCTCAGCCTCTGACGCTCCAGAGAAAACAGCCCTAGCCTATTCAGCCTCTCCCTATAGCTCAAATCCTCCAACCCTGGCAACATCCTTGTAAATCTTTTCTGAACCCTTTTAAGTTTCACAACTTCCTTCTTATAGGAAGGAGACCAGAATTGCATGCAATATTCCAACAATGGCCTAACCAATGTCCTGTACAGTCGCAACATGACCTCCCAAATCGTGTACTCAATACTCTGACCAATAAAGGAAAGCACAACAAATGCCTTCTTCATTATCCTATCTACCTATGACTCCATTTTCAAGGAGCTATGAACCTGCACTCCAAGGTCTCTTTGTTCAGCAACACTCCCTAGGACCTTACCATTAAGTGGATAAGTCCTGCTAAGATTTCCTTTCCCAAAATGTTGCATTTTTAGTCTTTTACTTAACAGAGTACAGTCCTTTGCAATGAGACATATATCCTTTGACCCTTAGAGATTTGATTGACAGCTTATTGGGCTTGTGCACAAGAGCAGCTTATTGAGTTTGATGACTAATTGCCTTCTCTTTGCCTCGTTGCAGCATCCAATAGATTATATGGGTCAGATCCGAAGATGCTCACGTTAAGTTAGGCACTCAGTAAGGTTATATTCTGCTAGCGATATGACAGCAAACTGTGGGAACATGTAAGTATTGACCATGATGCAACTGCACTGGAAAATGTTGTATTAAATGACTATTCAGATTTATTCCTGGGGAGCTTAGTGATTCCCTGAACAATGACATCTCAAAATGGAACTGGAACATTTCTACTCCATTTTATTCAGGGTCCGCTTCACTCAGTCTGGATGAGTCTTAGCACAGAAAAGGAACTGGCTAATACACTCTCAACACTGTTCAGTAATATACGCTGTGTCCAAGCACAGTAGAGCACTTCTGACTGCGTATGACCTGTGCCTCCTCATTCATTCATCCAATATGGCATTTCAATACAACAGTTCCAGTTTTTTCTCGAAGTGGGGATTCAATTGCATATAAATGACACTATTAATCAGCTTTTAGTTTGTGGTGAATTTTGGATAACTGTGTGCTGTGGATTTACACTCATTAAAAGCTTATGTGAGATTATCCATCCTGGTTTAATTGAAGATCTGCAAGCCATCACGGGCAGGATGCATTTATATCCACAGACTGGCCTGGGAATACATGAATACGCGCAGCCAGATTTTAACCCGAGACTTTTATTTTTCTGAGAAAGTCTGTTTTCTCTGGAAATGCAGCAATGGAAACCAAACCATTTCATTTTAAAATGAGAGGGTCATAAAGTTTTATTTGTAATGTGGTAAAACACCTGGTAGACTTATGTTAGAAAATAACCTGAAGATTCACCATATTAAAAGTGGCACCCTGTTCTCTTTTAAACTTGTAGTAATAAAATTATAACCATGATTACAGGGATAACAGATATATATATATATATAAAAGATCTAAAGAATTTTTATGAGGAACACACAGCATAGATCGAAATAAAGAAAATTGAGAATGTAAGATTTGCCTTTCAGATGAGACTTTAGACTCAGACCATTTGACTCATTTTAAACACCATGTGGTTCTAATCTACGAGAATGAGGGCCTCCAAATAATCACAGCATTTGTAGGAGACTAATAATGCAGAACATTCTTTCCTATTTTGTTGTCAGGCTCCATGTTTCAGCACAATTCAATGGGTATAGAGAGGTCGAGGAACCATGAAAGTGGTCCATCTCTTTATTTTTATGGCATAAATTTCATGCACAATGTTCAGATCAGGTTATATTTTTACAGTTTCTTTGATGAATTGGTCAAACTCATACACTTTGTAGAATATGTTGACTTCTTAAAGAAAATTAACCATGTTCTACCATACAGAGAACATATATGTTCCTCTTGTGCCTCCTCATCATTGCCCCAATGTGACATTTTAAGTTGAAGTGCTTTTGAGCAGAAGAAATAAAAAGCCAAGAACCAGAACATGTTGTGCATGAAACAACACTTCTTCTGAAATCTATTAATAACAGGCAAAGTAGCCTCTAAAATAATCTCTTGTCGGGTGACTTGTTTCTTAAGATGTGTACATTAAAAGTAACATGTCATTGGTTTTAAAAAAAAGCTTTACAGCAAGCTAAAAGCAGAGGCACCTCTCTGATAAAATGTACTGAGAACAATTATGTTTTGAAAGTCCACATTCTCCACATGTTAAAGATTTCTGATAAGACTCATGCTGCAAGAGCTCTGCAGAGCATTGACATGATGGTTGCTGCAGAAATAGCACTGAGGGAATGTTAATACTTATTAAATTATGAAATAGCTGCACAAGTTAATTGACAGAGTGATAGAAAGGGATGGCTTTTTGTCTGCTATCTTTGCCTTGACCAGCTCCCTGCATTTCAGTCCGTTTAAGGAGTCGTGCTATTTAAGGGTCCTGATTTTGAAACTTAACTGTAAATCCTTTTTTTAACAGGACCAGCAATTACTCTCCCTGAACTGGTTTTATCAAGTTGGCTTAAATAAATAGCACACAATATCCTCAAGTTTGGAAGGAAATGGGCTCTTCCTGCAGTGCTGATTTAAAGGTTCAACCATCATCTGTCTTTGTGGAGAAAAATGCCACTCACCAATTTGCCAGGGAGTTATTTTGGCAAGCTGACAAGCAAAGCAACTTGCCTATCCTCTGAGCTGTTACAGCTGGGAAGTTGATTGTTTATGTCCCCTGCTTATGTTCGTCTCTCCATCTATCTCTGCTTGACTCTCTATATTCCTTTGTCAATCTGTCTGTCAGGTTTGGGATCTTTTTCTGTCTCTTTCCTTTTCCTGATTCCCTGTTGCTCGTTCTCCTTAGTCACTCAATGCTGCTGCTTTTCCTAACTCTTTGCCTATACCAAACATACATTTAATTATCATTTCTTCATTTATGTTGCAAGACAAGCACAAGTAGATGAGATTTATAGAATTCTCTTTCTCAAAAGTCAAAATAAATAATAATTTCAGAGTTATTTTTGCACTTACTTATCCCTGCTACATACAGTTATCTGGGATTTGTGAGTGTGCATCTATTCATATTTCGGTAGTAGTCTATTGAATAACAACATCATTAAGACTATGTTAGCCTAATATTTCCCAAAATTCATTCTTGGAATTCGGGTGACACTGGCAAACTGCTTTGCTAATTATCTTTGAAAAGTGCCTGGTGAGCTGCTTTCTTGAACTGCTACAGTGCGTGTGCAGAGATTGCTGTCACTTTGAGGGAAGGGCTTGCATGATGCTGACATGAACAGGAAGAATTTTATATATGAAATGATGGTGTCTCAATGCACATATTTCTTTTATGTTTCTGGGTGGTCAAGGGTGGAGGGTATAGTCATGCTGCCAAAGTTGTTGCAGTGCATTCAGTGGGTAATACATACTGTAGTTACAATACACCAATACTAAAGGGAGTGGATGTTAATGCTAATGGCCCAGAGTAGAATCCCAGTCAAACAGACTGCTTTTGTTTGGAATAGAAGAGAACTTCTGACAGTGGTTGGTACTGTACCTATCGAAGCCTGTTGTAAACTACCTTTGATGTGCACTTGAATTCCTAATTTTTTTTAACATCTTCATGGATTATCATTCAGATTATATTCTCCTCTGTCTACATGCATCCATTCACTGGGCACTTTAAAATGTGCTGTTGAAACAAGTATTGTTCTACCAATTATATTTTATCATTTTACAACATCTGGCAGTTTTCTGGCCTCGACTTTATAATTCATTTTACATCCTAGATTTATATCTTCTGACAGCGTGCTTTTACACTCCACCATTTACAAATTTATGTTCATTTCCAGTAAGAGTCCTCTGAACATATCAATTGTCCCTGTTGGTCATCTGACATGCAGATGTCTACTGACCCCACCTCAGCTAATCCCCTCAAACTTTGCAAACCAATGTCCTATTGACTCATGGAGATACTTTAGCCAAGGTTTATGTGGAGGTGAGCACCCTAAGCCCCAAGTGACTCGGCAGGGGAGAGGCCACCTCAGCCTGGTCAGGCCAATGGCATGATTTAGCTGGCAGGATATCTTGCCTTCAAGTTCTGCTGTGTAATCAGATGACTAGCATCTCGCCAGACCCAGCAGCATCACTGTCAGTGGTAGGCACAGCTGGGCCTTTTCACTCGGAAGAGCAGCCATGTTCCTGGCCATGTGAGAAGTCTAGGGTAATGCCAGGGCCAGTCAGGCTAGTGAGAACACTGGTGGACCAAGTTCAGCAGACAGGGGGATTTCACTCTGGAGTGGAGGGTCCATTGGGCAAAGGATGCCTGCACAGAAGGAAGTCCTCTCAGAGTGTATAAAGTTACCTGGTGACTTCACCACACAATGTAGACACCTCCCATCACTGTCTGACTGTATGACTCTATCGATATGAAAATAAAACACCAGTAATGGCAGAAAGAAGCCATTATGTTACCATTCATTGGCCACTTGAGGGCCTCAGTTGGTCCAAGATTCAGACAGGCCACTGTGCCTCCCTCACTACTGTCATTGCATCTCATTTTAAAAGTCTCTGCCACTCCGGCCACTCCCACAGACGGTTAAATACGCCACGTCTGGTTTTCTATCCAGTCACAATCCTCCAGACGTTATGAGTTTGGATGAGCTGCCCTCCATTTTTAATCAGTCTATATAAAAGTAGAGTCAAACCTCACAAGCCTCAGTTTTAGTGAATCATCTCTTGTGCAGATTATCAAAGAGTTTCTTAAAATCTATGAAGAAAGATGGCTTCCACTAATTCTCTTTTTTTGCAACAGCCTCAGTGATTCTTTTCAAGTATCCCATTATGTTAATTCAACATGACCAATCTTTCATAAGAATCTTTCAACTGACTCTCCTAAATCCCAAGTATTCAATTACCTTATCCCTGATGATGGATTTCTGGAATCCACCAACTGCTAGTGTTGAATTTGTTGGTCTGAAGTCGTTTGGTTTGTGTCTTCCAGTCTTTAACAGCTGGGAGGTATACTGATGGAGATGATGTTAAACAATCCTGAATTAAGATATTCTCCCTTCCCAATCCTTGTTTGGACAATTGAAATATTTGTTCTGAACTCAGTAATGTACATGATGATTCAAAGCATAACTGCTCAGAGCACATCACTTTATGAAATTGGAGGAAGCAGGGTAGTCTTATTTGGAAGAGAACAGAAATGTTCTTGATATGATTTGTAAAATGTTGCTTCTGATGTAAACTTACAAACTGAGACTCACCCCAAACTCATAGTGTTGAGATTCACCTTTAAGTGTAGCAGGTCATGGTTTCCAGGGATATAGCTCTTCTGGCTAGTGTTCAGACAGGGAGAAAGTCAAAGGTCAAGCACTAGTTTCCAGCCCTGGAGCAAAAGATAGATTAGAGGAGAGATGTGAGTTTATGATACGGCCAGATAAATCTGGAGAAACCCAGTCAAGAAAAGCCAAGACAACATGTTGGTGGGGATAGTATGGTACATTTTATTGTTATTATTAACATCTCAGATTGAAAACAATAGTTAAAATAATGTGTTTAACTTCTAATTCTAATTGGCCTTGTTTCATTCAAGGCATTTTCACAGGTAGAGGGGTTTGTTTTTTAATCACCAACTTGTGGTGCACGGACATTGCAACCCTCGCAGCCACTGCTCCCCAAACCTTGAATTCCTCACCATCAAATGTGGCCCCTTCTATCTACCATGGGAATTTACCGCTGCTATACTAGCTGCTGTGTATATACCACCAAAAGCAAGGGTTGAGGAAGCTCTGGATGTGCTGTACTCCACCACTAACACCCTGGAGACCGAACACCCCGAGATCCTATTTATTGTGACCGACGACTTCAGTCAAGCCAATCTAAGGAAGGTTTTGCCTAAGTACCACCACAACATTACCTGCCCCACCAGGGGCCAGAACAATTTAGACCACTGCTACAGCACTGTGAAGGATGCTTACTGCTCAATCCCCCGCCCTCATTTCAGGAACTCCAACCACAATGCTATGTCTCTTCTCCCGGCTTACAGGCAAAAGCTCAAGCAGGAGACCCCCCTCACAGATACAGGTCCAGTGCTGGTCGGAGGAGGCAGAGGATCAACTCCGATGCTGTCTGGAATTGGCTGATTGGGCCATGTCCAAACAGGCCGAGGGTACCTTGGATGAGTGCGCCATCACTGTCACAAATTTTTGTCAGCAAGTGTGTGGAGGACTGCATACTGTGGAAGTCAATCTGGGGTGTTCCCCAACAGGTAACCCTGGATGAATCAGGATATACAGAACCTGCTAAAAACAAGGTTTGAGGCTTTCAAATCAGGAGACCCACTCAAATATAAGGAATCCAAGTATGACCTTCGCAGATCCATTGGGACAGCCAAGGGCCAATACCCATTCAAATTAGAAACCCAGACAGACACCCAGCAGCTACTGCAAGGACTGAATGACATGACAGGTTCTAAAAAGAGACAGTGCAAGATACAGACAATGACACATCCCTCCCAGATCGTTTCAACGCCTTCTATGCTTGCTTTGAGCAGAAGTTTGGTGAAGGTAACACCTATTCTGACAAGTCCTGATAAACCTATCCAAACAGTCACTGCATCAGAGGTCAGTTTTCCTTCATGGGACCAGGTGGAGTACCAGGTCGTTCACTTAGAGCATGCGCAGATCAACTGACAGAGGTCTTCTTGGACATCTTCAACCTCTCCCTGCAGCAGGCCGCTGTCCCTGCCTGGTTCAAGAGGGCCAACATCATCCCTGTGCCCAAGAAGGGTCATACAGCATGTCTCAATGACTACTGCCCAGCGGCCCTAACTTAGGTGGTCATGAAGTGCTTTGAAAGGTTGGTCATGGTATTAATCAACTCCAGCCTCCCGACTACTCTTAACCCACTCCAATTTGCCTATCAGACCAACAGATCCACGTCAGATGCCCATATCACTTGCCCTTCACTCCTCCCTAGAACATCTTGACACCAAGAACAGCTACGTAAGAATCTTACTCGTTGACTACAGTTCAGCCGTCAAAATTATTATCCCCTTGAGACTGATTGCTAAACTTAGTGATCTCGGACTAAGCCCCACTCTCTGCAACTGGATCCTCAGTTTCCTGACCCACAGGCCACAATCAGTGAAGATTGGTGACAATATTTCATCCTCATTAACACTCAACACTGGAGCCCCCCCCAGAAGTGCGTACTCAGCCCCCTACTGTACTCACTGTATACCCATGCCTGCGTCACCAAATACCAGACTAATGGCAGTTACAAGTTCACTGATGACACCACCATAGTCAGTCGAATCTCAGATGGCAATGAAACAGACTACAGACGTGGAAGACCTGGAAAAATGGTGCACTGAGAACAACCTAGCTCTCAATGCCAACAAAACCAAGGAACTCATTATTAACTTTCGGCGGGATGTTACTCATGCCCCCTTACACATTGACAGCAGAGAGGTGGAGCGAGAGGAGAGTGTCAAGCTCCTGGGAGTGGTCATCAACAACAAGCTTTCTGGGATTCTTCATGTGGACATGTTGGTTACAAAGGCCCAACAATGTCTCTTCGTCTTCAGGCAGCTGAGAAAATTTGGCATGACTGGCGAAAACCCTTGCCAACTTTTATAGGTGCACCGTCGATAGAATTCTGTCTGGATGTATCACTACCTGGTATGGCAACTGTACCGTTTAAGATCGGAGACGGTTACAGAGAGTGGTGGACTTGGCCCGGACAGTCACAAAGGCCAACCTCTCATCTATAGAATCCATCTACCAGGCCCACTGTCAAGGAAAGGCCACCAGCATTCTCAAAGTTCCATCCCACCCTGGCAATGTTTTTCTACAACCTCTACCATCGGGGAGAAGGTACAGAATCCTGAACACACGCACCAACTGGTTTCGAAACAGTTTCTACCCTACTGTTGTTAGAATACTGAATGGACTCACAAAATCTTAACATTTGCCTGTACCTGTGTTTTTGTTTTGCTGCTGTTTACCTATTATTTACTTATCTATGCTATTTAACTCTGTATTCTGCCTGTATTGCTCGCAAGATAAAGCTGTTCACTGTGCCTTGGTACACGTGACAATAAATTCAATGTTCAGATTCATCTACCAAAAGATTAGGGAGCTTTGCAGGAGAATGACTGCAAAAACAGCATGAGCTCCATCAAGTTCAAAGCACAAGAGGGCGCTGTTGCTTTGCTCCTTGTTTGGTTAGAAGATTTAACATTGGGTTTTATGGAGATACTAAGAATACAAAGCCTGGACACAACACATAGAGTAACTAACGCACCTGAACCTGAGAGAATTTCTAAAACTTGAATCATTTTGCTGGTCTAGTTAAGATCCTGAGGGATCTTGACAGGATAGATGTGAAGAGGATGTTTCATCTTACGGGAGAATCTTGCACTCGAATCACTGATTAAAAACCAGAGGTCGCCTATATATAAGTCAGAGATAAGGCAAATTATTTGTTTCACAGAGGTTCTTAACTTTTTGGAACTCTCTTAGAGTCATGCAACATGGAAACAGACCCTTCAGTCCAACTAGTCCACGTTGACCACGTCCCCACTAGTCCCACTTGCCTGCATTTGGCCCGTATCCCTTTAAACCTTTTCTATTCATGTCCTTACCCAAATGTCTTTTAAATATTGTAACTATACTTGCATCCATCACTTCATCTGACAGTTTATTCTACACATGAAACTCTATATGTAAAAAGTCCCTCATGTCCTTTTTAAAAGTTTTTCCTCTCACCTTAAAAATATGCCCCCGAGTTTTGAACTCCCCCATCTTAGAGAAAAGACCCTTGCTTTTCACCTTATCTATGCTCCTCGTGATTTTTGAGTGTTTCTGACTGTGCAGTGCAAAATCTCAGCAAATTTAGTCTGAGCCTATGTGTCTCTAGGAGAGATGGAGTAAATCACATCTAATGAATGTGCAGAAAATCACCAAAAGGAAATACTTGTGACATAATCATTAAATAGGAAAATTTGAATTGCAGATAGAAGTGATATTTCACTGGGATTGAGTGTCTGAAAAGGATATTGCTGGAAAAAACCATATGCCTTTATTTTAATAGGTTTGATAAGATCTTTCTAACATGTGGCTTTTTGATGTAATAAAAATATGTTTTTTGTTAAAAATATATTGGCACCCTTATGTGAAAATGGTCAGTGATTGAGTGTCATAACAATAAAACTACAAAAATAAAACTTATGATCTGTTAAGAAGGTTTAATTCTGGATTCTGACTTAAGACCATAAGGTATAGGAGCAGAATTAGGCTATTCAGCACCAGGTTTGCTCCACCATTTAATAATGGCTGTTATGTTTCTCAACCCCACTCTCGTATCTTCTCCATGTAACCCTTCGTCCTATTACTAACCAGGAACCCATCTATTGCTATCTCAAAGACACTCAATGACCTGGTCTCCACAGCGTTCTGTGGCAATGAGTTCCACAGATTAACCACCCTCTGGCTGAAGAAATTTCTCATCTCAATTCTGAAAGGTCATCCCCTTGCTCTGAGGCTATACCCTCTGGTCCTACTCTCTCCTGCTAATGGAAACATCTCCACCACATCCACTCTATCCAGTCCATTCACTATTCTGTAAGTTTCAATGAAGTCACCCCCTGCGTCCTCAACCACTCTTCCTATGACAAGCCCTTCATCCCCTTGCAAACCTTTTCAGGACGTCCTCCAATGCCAACACATCCTTCCATAGATATGAGGCACAAAATTGCGCACAATATTCCAAACATGGTCTGACCTGAGCCTAATATAGCTCAGCAGTACATCTCTCCTCTTGGATTCTAGCCCTCTTGAAATGAACACTAAAGTTATATTTTCCTTGTCCAGTTTTACCATCAGGAGAAAGTGAGGACTGCAGATGCTGGAGATCAGAGCTGAAAAATGTGTTGCTGGAAAAGTGCAGCAAGTCAGGCAGCATCCAAGGAACAGGAGAATCAACGTTTCGGGCATAAGCCCTTCTTCAGGAATGAGGAGCGTGTGCCAAGTAGGCTAAGATAAAAGGTAGGGAGGAGGGACTTAGGGGAGGGGCGTTGGGAATGCGATAGGTGGAAGGAGGTTACGGTGAGAGTGATAGGCCGAAGAGGGGGTGGGGGCGGTGAGGTCGGGAAAAAGATCGCAGGTCAAGAAGGCGGTGCTGAGCCCGAGGGTTGGGACTGAGATAAGGTGGGGGGAGGGGAAATGAGGAAGCTGGAGAAATCTGCATTTATCCCTTGTGGTTGGAGGGTTCCTAGGTGGAAAATGCGGCGCTCTTCCTCCAGGCGTCATATTGTCATGGTCTGGCGATGGAGGGGGCCAAGGACCTGCATGTCCTTGGCAGAGTGGGAGGGGGAGTTAAAAGTGTTCAGCCACGGGGCGGTTGGGTTGGTTGGTGCGGGTCCTACTCTCTCTGAAATGTTCCGCAAGTAGGCGGCCTGTCTCCCCAATGTGGAGGAGGTCACATTGGGTGCCTAACTCCGCCCCAACGCCTAACCCCAGCCCCACGCCTAACCCCGCCCCTACTCCCAGCTCCAGCCCCACACCAGGCCCTAGCTCCCAGCCCTGCTGTATTTTCACCATCCCTCCAGACCTCCCCCTCTCTGAGGATGAAAGATCAGTCCTCAGCAGAGGCCTCACCTTCATCCCCCTACGCTCCCGGATTAACGAGTTTAAAATGCGGCGAGACATCGAACAATTCTTCCGCCGCCTTCGCCTCCGTGCCTACTTCTTCAACCAGGATTCTCGCCCACCCTCTGACAACCCCTTCTCCCGCCTCCAACACACCCCATCCACCTGGACACTCCATGCTGGCCTCTTACCCGCCCCTTGATCTCTTCATAGCCAACTGCCGCCGCGACATTGACCGCCTCAACCTCTCCACCCCTCTCACCCACTCCAACCTCTCATCCTCAGAACGTGCAGCCCTCCACTCCCTCCGCTCCAACCCCAATCTCACTATCAATCCGGCAGACAAGGAGGCGCGGTAGTAGTTTGGCGCACCGATCTTTACATTGCTGAGACTAAACGCCAGCTCGCAGACACCTCCTCCTACTGCCCCCTTGACCATGACCCCACCTCCCACCACCAAACCATCATCTCCCAGACCATCCATAACCTCATCACCTCAGGGGATCTCCCATCCACCGCCTCCAACCTCATAGTCCCACAACCCCACACCGCCCGTTTCTATCTCCTGCCCAAAATCCACAAACCTGACTGCCCCGGCCGACCCATTGTCTCAGCCTGCTCCTGCCCCACCAAACTCATCTCTGCATACCTCGACACGGTCCTATCCCCCTTAATCCAAGAACTCCCCACCTACATTCGGGACACCACCCACGCCCTCCACCTCCTCCATGATTTTCGCTTCCCCGGCCCCCAACGCCTTATCTTCATCATGGACATCCAGTCCCTATACACCTCCATCCCCATCACGAAGGGCTCAAAGCCCTCCGCTTCTTCCTTTCCCGCCGTACCAACCAGTACCCTTCCACCGACACCCTCCTTCGACTGACTGAACTGGTCCTCATTCTGAACAACTTCTCTTTCCAATCATCCCACTTCCTCCAAACCAAAGGAGTAGCCATGGGCACCCACATGAGCCCCAGCTATGCCTGCCTCTTCGTAGGATATGTGGAACAGTCCATCTTGTGCAGCTACACTGGCACCACCCCCCACCTTTTCCTCCGCTACATCGATGACTGTATCGGCGCTACCTCGTGCTCCCACGAGGAGGTTGAACAGTTCATCCACTTTGCTAACACCTTCCACCACGACCTCAAATTTACCTGGACCGTCTCAGACTCCTCCCTCCCCTTCCTAGACCTCTCCATTTCTATCTCGGGCGACCGACTCAACACGGACATTTACTATAAACCGACTGACTCCCACAGCTACCTAGACTACACCTCCTCCCACCCTGCCCCCTGTAAAAATGCCATCCTATATCCCCAATTCCTTCACCTCTGCTGCATCTGCTCCCAGGAGGACCAATTCCAATACCGAACAACCCAGATGGCCTCCTTCTTCAAAGACCGCAATTTCCCCTCAGATGTGGTTGACGATGCTCTCCACCACATCTCCTCCACTTCCTGCTCCTCTGCCCTTGAACCCTGCCCCTCCAATCGCCACCAGGACAAAACCCCACTGGTCCTCACCTACCAGCCCACCAACCTCCAGATATATCATATCATCCTTTGTCATTTCCGCCACCTCCAAACAGACCCCACCACCAAGGATATATTTCCCTGCCCCCCCTATCAGCGTTCCAGAAAGACTACTCCCTCCGCGACTCCTTCATCAGGTCCACACCCCCCACCAACCCAACCTCCACTCCTGGCACCTTCCCCTGCAACCGCAAGAAATGTAAAACTTGCGCCCACACCTCCCCCCTCACTTCCCTCCAAGGCCCCAAGGGATCCTTCCATATCCGTCAGAAATTCACCTGCACCTCCACACACATCATTTACTGCATCCGCTGCACCCGATGTGGCCTCCTCTACATTGGGGAGACAGGCTGCCTACTCCGCCCACTCCGCCAAGGACCTTGGCCTCCTCCATCGCCAGACCATGGCAACACGACGCCTGGAGGAAGAGCGCCGCATCTTCTGCTTAGGAACCCTCCAACCACAAGGGATGAATGCAGATTTCTCCAGCTTTCTCATTTCCCCTCAGCCCACCTTATCTCAGTCCCAACCCTCGGCCTCAGCACCGCCTTCTTGACCTGCAATCTTCTTCCTGACCTCTCCGCCCCTACCCCCTCTCCAGCCTATCACCCTCACCTTAACCTCCTTCCACCTATCGCATTCCCAACGCCCCTCCCCCAAGTCCCTCCTCCCTAACTTTTATCTTAGCCTGCTTGGCACACCTTCCTCATTCCTGAAGAAGGGCTTATGCCCGAAATATCGATTCTCCTGCTCCTTGGATGCTGCCTCACCTGCTGTGCTTTTCCAGCAACACATTTTTCAGTATTACCATCAACTGGGTTCATAATGAAAAGAAAGCCTTTTTATTTAAAAGATGGTTATAGTAAATATAAACAAGGGTATAGTTTGGTAGTGGTTAAATTACTGGACTAAGTTGGTGGAAGAAAAGTATTTGAATTTTTTTAAGGCACAGATGAGTAAGCAAGGGGGGGGTGAAAGGTTATCAGAGGTCAGAGGAATGTGGATTTGAGGTTACAATCTGCTCAGACGTGAGCTTCTTGAATGTAGAGTAGATTTGAGGGATTGAATGGCCTACTCATAGGTCATTTGCAGGCTAGGTAAGATGTGTTAAGGATATTGTTTCAGATAGTCTTTCACTTGCAATGATCCTCTGTCAGATTTTTTAAATGTCCATGAATGAGTTACCATCAACGTATCACCATGAAATACTTCATGCTTCAAGCTTTCCACATCCACATTTACTGGTGTCCCAATTCAATCCATTCCACACTGATATCTATATTTATTACATGTAATACGAACAACAGTTCAGTGGGTAGTGAGATAGAAGTGCAAAAGATGGAGAGCTGCCCTTTAGGACGAAGTTGCTAACTCTGGAGAGGGTATAATAGACAAGATGTAGGATCTATCACCGAGAATTTGTTATAGCATTCTGCTTCCATTCCTTTCCCAGTTGTTCCCTACATTAATACACATGAATTACACTGTAAAATTCTCTTTCTACTCAAAGTGATACAAAATGTTTTTTCTCAATAATCCATTCACACCTCTGTTCATCTTTTTCCTTTTTTAGGTATGTTATAAAAAGGAAGACACATATATCTCAGCAACAGCTTCATATTTCATTCCATCACTCACTCTATCATTCCCAAACTGCATTTCAGAGCTGCCTAGCTTGTGAGCCATGGGGTGGAGGTGCCAGTCATGGACTGGGGTGACAAAGTGAAAAGTCACACAACACCAGGTTATAGTTCAACGGGTTTATTTGGAAGCACCAGCTTCAGAGCGCTGCTCCTTCATCAGGTAACTAACCTGGGAGAGTTAGAGAGTCAGCCAGAGGGAAGGGCACTGAGTGCAGGCCACAACATGAATGAGCATGGCCGATTGGCAGTGGTAAATGAAGAGGAAGAACAATGTTGGTGGGTGGGGGTGCAGGAAGAGGTTGAGCAGCAATGAGCTGAAAGCTGGGTTTTTTGAGTTCAAGAGAAAGTTCTTAGGAAAGCATGAGGCTTTGGCATAGAAGTTGACAAAACTTGAGAACTCCTTTAGCGAGGGGTCTATTCACTGCTGGATCATTTATCAGAGTATACCATAGGATACCTACGTCGGTGACCCCCATGGCTCCGGTTCTAAAAGCAGCTTCTGTTATTTTGTAGCAAATCAGATTGTTGTTGTAAAGGCCTGGCACCAGATGGAGAAAGTGGGAACAAACCAACATTCCTTATTGATGGCAATTTTTTTTTGTTGTCCCATGTCCTTCAATTCTACTTCCACAGTCTTGGAAATCTCCCATGATAGACACTACCCATTTAACAAGTGCTGGTATATCCAGCTCCATTAATCACCAGGACCATCTCTACAGCCACACCCTGACCATGAAATTCAGTCACCTTCACCATGATTTGGCTCTTCAATCCAGGCGACTGACTACAGGTATGCACCATACATGGTTTCACTAATGTCATTGATATCATTAGGTTCCCTTTCCATTAGCAGCCATTTAAAATCAGTAGCCAGTACTAACACATAAGGAGTACCTGCAGATAACACAGATGCACTTCAGAAATTCATCAAAGATCCTCAGACAACACCTTCTAGACTCACAACCACAAGGACAAGAGCAGCAAATATATGGGAACGTCACCAGCTGCAAGTTCCCCTCCAAGCCACTCATCATCCTCACTTGGAAATATTCCACCATTCCTTCACTGTCACTGAAGCAATTCCTTCAATTCCCTCCCTAAGGGCATTGTGGGTCAACCTACAGCATGTGGACTGCAGCGGTTCAAGGGGGTTGCTCACCACCATCTTATCTAGGGCAACTAGGGATGGGCAATAAATACTGGCCCCACCAGCAACACCCATGTCCCCAGAGTGAATAAGAAAAACAGGTTGTTTCTCAGGTAAGAACCAAGTGAATGGCATAGTGCCATCCCCTGCACTGTGCCTTCTCCCTGACACTACCAATGCACCTTAAGAAGAGATATGCAGTAGGTCAATCTCAGTCTTTAGTAGCAGCAAGAAGGGTGACTTACATGGCACTGTTAGGAATAGCCAGCATGTCTCTCTCACACACATACACACACACACACATCCCTCATTCAACAGCAACAAGGAGAAATATTGATGCACACCAACAATTTGTGTTGAGACTAATAGTCTACCTTTGAAGCATTGAGCTCATGTTTTCTTCTGAATGTCTTTGGGATTCAATTTATATTAAGATTTTATCATCAAACACGTTCTCAGCCCAGCATGGAAAGTGCTTGCTCCTGACTGTGAAAGATGGGCATAGTGACTGAGTCTCACATCAGTAAATGATCAATGATCATAGGATGGTTCTGGTGATACGTGGTGTTGGTTGTATCAGTTCTGTTATGAAATAAGTCTTCCCAGGTCCATGGAGATGGATCCAGTGAAGGTAGCAGGGGTTAGAGGGGGAACTAGGGCCAGGTAAACTAGATGAAAGTGAGGACTGCAGATGCTGGAAACCTGAGTTTAGATCAGAGTGGTGCTGGAAAAGCACAGCAGGTCAGGCAGCATCTGAGGAGCAGGAAAATCAATGTTTCGGGCAAAAGCCCTCCATTCCTAATGAAGGGCTTTTGCCCGAAATGTCGATTTTCCTGCTCCTCGGGTGCTGCTTGACCTGCTGTGCTTTTCCAGCACCACTCTGATCTAAACGCAGGTAAACTAGACACTTACAATTGATCAGGAGTGAGGTGTGTGTCTGACCCCTCCCACAATGGCTTGTGTGCATTGGTGGCAACCTGCCTAGCATTGGTAGGAAGCCAACCGATCTTGTTAATAATTCAATTACTGTAGTCGCCATTTTGCCAGAATAATGGAATTGCTCACATGGTCTGCAACTCACCAATCCACAAAAGGTGTGTAGGTGCAGTGGGAAGTTGAAACAACAGTGAAATGGCACGTGATTGGAACTTTTACCTGGGAAAAACAGGGAGGTGAAGCTGACTACCAGTAGAGGTTTGTCATTGCATGAGAAGTCATTGGAGATTGCTATCCCAGGTGGTGCTGGGGTGAAGAAATGGCTGCTGGTTCTTTCAGCTTTAGTTCACATCCAATGTACCCTTCTCCTTTTTGTGTCACTGACACTCAGCAGCAATCTCAGGACAGCACAGTGCAGTCAGCTCTCCTTCCTCTTCAACCTATCCACCCTCTCTCAATGAGCTTGGAGGCAGGTTCTTTATTGGACGCCTTCTGATTAGGATCACCGACACACTCTTGATTCCAGGTTGGGGAGCTAAAATTAAAGTTGTCTTTACATTCAAATGTAAAGTGGGAAAACAGAGCCCAATGTTACGATACTGTGGACAAATTTAAATTGAGCTGAACAACAGCTGAGGGTTTAGTATTATGATCTTTGGCAGGAGCAAGATGGGAGCCTGATGGTGAGTTTTCGGACCATTGGAGCAGAAGTGGACCATTCAGCCCATCAAGTCTGAACTGCCATTTAATACAATCATGTCCCATCATCCACTTCAATACCTTCTGTTCCTATTCCTTTTTACCTTTATTAATTTTTGTCTTCAGAAATCTGTTAACAGCTACTTTAAATTTAAATACTGATCTTTCGCAACTCCCTGATGCACAGACTTTCAAAGATTCACAACTCTCTAAGTTAAAAATTTCTCCTCTTCTCAATCATAATTGCTTTCACCCCTATTATGTCCCCAGATTCTAAATAGACCAACCAGTGGAGCCAGTTTATTTGCATCTATCCCATCAATGTTACAGACTAGGCCGGACCACTCAAAACATTCTTAAGCAGGCAGCCCCAGACCATAACTTTGCAGTTTGCTTCAGTAAGTAATCAGTGAAAATTACCCAGAGTAAGTTAGCTAGGTTGACTACTAGATTTTAAAACAAACAAAATTTATTCACAAAATTACACAATGAAACCCAAAGAACAGAATAAAGAACCCTTACAGAACTCAGCCTATCCAACTAGAATTAACTATGCTGTTCCGAATATACACACCAGTGCCAATAAGCAAACTCCCTTTAAAAACCAGTATTAAATGGAACACATGCTTACAGGTTGCAGTTGAAGTTGAAGGGCAGAAAGAGGGAGAGAGAGAGAGTTTCCACACAGCTCCCTGTTGAACTTCTCACCAGGTCAGACTGAACTAACCTGCTGAGTTCAGCTAGAGAGCTGACCACTCCCCTTTCATTATACAGACTACTTCAAAAACATGATCTTGAAGCCAAATAAACAAAGGGCCTCTCAAAATCCTTTTCATCTCTGTACCAAACCAGACTTATCTGAGCCTGACTTGGTTTATTACCCCTCTGAGAAAAATCAAGGACACAGTATCCTTGAGAAAAGGAACAGCTTTCCAATAAAAAGGGACCAGCTTTGAGACACCTCCCCCCACCAATGAAAACATCAATACCAAAAGGTGGCTTCATTTTTAATGCTTCAAAAACCCGGTTAGTAGTCTAAACACACATGTACACTATACTAACAATAAATATGCAAACATCAGGCCGCGGGACACCCACCACTGAACGCCTCTGTATCTCATTCAAGTCTCGATAACTCACCAGCAATCACATTTTCACGACCTGCCACATGCACGATTGTCAAATTGAATGGCTACAACAACAAGCTCCATCTAGACAACTGGCATTTTTGTCCTTAAATTTTCCCACATAAGTCAATGGGTTGTGATCGGTGTATATGATTGCCTCAGATGCATTGCTGGGAATATAAACACTGAAATGTTGTAAGGCCAACACCAAGCTTAAAGTGTCTTTCTCCACCGTTGAATATTTCTGTTGATGAATGTTTAACTTCCTGGAAAAATATCCGATGGGTCTTTCTATATCTTCTTCATCCTCCTGCAGGAGCACCGCACCGACACCTACATCACTGGAATCGATAGCCACATTGAAAGGCTTGGTGTAATCAGGTATGGTTAATACTGGGGCAGTGGTTAATACAGTTTAGGCTGTCAAATGCTTTTGGACAGTCCTCAGTCCACTGAAACTTCTTGCCCTTTTTTAACAATCCAGTGAATGGAGCAGTCACACTGCTAAGGTTCGGCACAAACTTTTGATAAAATTCACTCAACCCCAGGAACCATAGTACTGCTTTTCATGTTGAGAGTGTGGGAAATTCCCCAGTTACTTTTGTTATCGCATCCAATAACATGGCCCAGGAAGGTGACTTGGGCTTTGGCAAGTTCACTTTTAGCTGGGTTTACCACCAAGCCTGCCTTCCAAAGTTGATCGACCAAGTCCGAGAAATGCTGTAAATGTTCCTTCCGTGAGTGACTAAAAATCACCAGTTCATCAATATACATCACACAATTGGATAAGCTGGCAATGACCTTATTAGTCAGTCTCTAAAAAGTGGCTGGAGCATTTTTCATACCAAATGGCATGACTTTGAACTGATTGTAATCCATTTGACATTAGTCCACGCATAACCGTTGGCTACCATCTGGCTTTGGTACCATGACTATAGGTGAGCTCCAGATTAGAGTAGTGCTGGAAAAGCACAGCAGGTCAGGCAGCATCTGAGAAGCAGGAGAATCGACATTTCGGGCAAAAGCCCTTCATCAGGAAACTTCATCAGCGCTTTTGCCCGAAACGTCGATTTTCCTGCTCCTCGGATGCTGCCTGACCTGCTGTGCTTTACCTGCACACTCTAATCTAGACTCTGATTTCCAGCATCTGCAGTCCTCACTTTTGCCTAGTACAGGTGAGCTCCAGTCATTGTAACTCACTTTGATTATACCATCTTGAAGTATGCACTCTATCTCCTCCTGAACCTGTGCCAACATGTGAGGGTTATGCCTATAAGGATGTTACTTAATCGGAACAGCATCTCCTATCTCTACATCATGCACAATCAGGTTAGTACTTCCCAGTTTATTTCTGCATATCTCCCCATGTGATAGTAATAACTCTTTCAGGTCATTTCAATTGTCTTGTGGAAGGTAACTCAATGATTTATCCCAATTTTTGACAACTTCCTCATTGTCCAATTTGATTTGAGGAATGTCCAATTCAGAATCCTCTGAACTTGGTTCTTCCTTCTGTGCTGCAATCATTAACACCTTCTTCTCTTGCTTTCCTTCCCTGTCAAAATAACTTCTGACCATTTTCACATGACACACTCTGAGATTTCTTCCTGTCTGAAGTCCTTATCAAGTAGTTCACCTCACTCAATTTCCTCTCAATTTGATACGGTCCACTAAATAGGCTCACCAATACCTTATCCCAAATTGTAAAATTGTGAATTTGTGATTTCTTATCCGCTTCCTGTTTCATTGAATGCTGTGATACTTTTAAATGCTGTCTAGCCAACTCTCTAGATCTATTTAATCATTCTCTAAAATTTGACACATAGTCCAAGTGGGTGGTCTCAAAATTCTGACTTATTGATTTCTCCTTCATCAATTTTAACGGTCCCCTTACATCATGCTCAAAGATTAAATCAAATGGACTGAATTTGGTCGAGTCATTTGGTGCATCTCTGATCGCACAAAGTACAAATGGAACTCCCTTATTCCAATCATCTGGATAATCCTGACCATAAGCCCTTAACATGGTCTTTAGTGTTTGATGCCATTTCTCTAGCGCTCCCTGCAATTCTGGATGGTATGCAGTAGATTTGAATTGCTTTATTACCAAGTTATCAATCACCTCCTTGAATAGTTTGGATGTGAAGTCTGATCCTTGATCTGACTGGATCTCTATTGGTAGTCCGTATCGAGTAAAAAGTGTAAGTAATTCTTCTACAACCCTTTTAGCTGTGATATTGCGTAATAGGATTGCGTCTGGAAATCTAGTCGACACATCCATTATTATTAATAAATACTTATTCCCACTTTGTGTTTGAGGTAGGGGAACTATACAATCAATCAAGACTCTTGTGAAAGGTTCTTCAAATGCTGTAATAGGTATTAAAGGTGCAGGTTTCATTACTGCCTGTGGTTTTCTGGTTAGCTGACCTGTATGACATGCCTGACAAAATTCAACTACATCTTTAGTCCAGGCCAGTGAAAATGTCTTTGTATTTTAACCGGTGTTTTCCTCATCCCTGAATGACCTCCAAGTGATAGCTCATGCACCACTCACAACACATCCTTTCTATACCCAACTGGCAAAACAATTTGATGAATCTACGCCCATTTCTCATCTGCTTGAATGTGTGATGATCTCCATTTCCACATTAAGACATTATTTGTTAAGTAAAACACATGGGAATGCGTTCACTTTCTTTCTTAGTAAATGCCTTTTGATATAATTGTTTCAACTCCTCATCTTTCTGCTGTAATCAGCTTAGTAGAGCTAAAAATACTGGCATGTTTACCTATTTGCTCCTTCTCTGTTCCACTTATCTGATCAAAGAAAGTTTAGGATAACTCTTCATCAGCTTCCTTATCTGTGCCTTTTGATCTCTCCCACTTCAGTTTGTGACCACACAATCTGGGAAGATTCCTGTAAACATTCTCTGTGCCTTCAGTTGCCTGTATCTCCATTGACTTTTTGACTAGAGTAGGCAGCACACCCATCAGTGAATTAGCTATATCATTTGCAAGGACAAATTGTATTCCTGGAGCTGGGAGTTTGTTCAGTACTCCTACCACAAATTATCCACTCTTCTCTGGACTCTCCAGCCTCACTTTACATAATTGAGCACTTTTTGTCTCACCATGAATTCCTGTTACCAGTACCTTTTCTGGCAATAGACCCTCAGGAGTGCATAACTCCTCATCCTTCAGCATTACAGACTGACAGAATCCTGTGTCCCTTAATATTGTAACCTCTTTACCTATTGCTTCTGGCCTATGTGAATAAACTTTACCCTTGCACGTATATTATTTAAGCAGATCTGGCACTTCCTCCTTAATCAACCTTTGATCATCGTGTACACTCTGAGGCAGTTGTCTAACTTCCCTTGTGCATTTTTTTACTAGTCTAATAAAACTTCCAGGCTTGACTGGTTTTTCTACATCTGGCTTTCTCCTAGCCCACTAACACTGTGATTTTGTGTGATCTACTTTATTTCAATGAGAACACCAGAGTTTTTTAACTTCTTTGTCCCTCTTAAGGGTTTCTTTTTTACCCTGTAGTAAGTTATCCTTATGATCTTCACTGACATCTACCTTTCCCTTTCCATGTGAGGATTTCTCTTTGCCCCAATTTCTATCCCTCATGGACTGAAATTGATTCTGGAAGCCAAACCGTGTTTTATGGACCAGCTCATAATCATCAGCCCCTTCCACTGCTAACCTTGCTGTTTTAACTCTCTGCTCTTTCACATGAGTTCACATTACTTCAGGCAGTGAATTTTTGAATTCCTCCAAAATAATTACTTTCCTATGGGCATCATAGGTTTGCTTGATTTTTAAAGCTCTTATTCATCTATCGAAATTACTCTGTTTGATCCTTTCAAACTCAATATAGGTTTGACCAGGATCTCTCCTTTGAATCCTGAAATATTGTCTATAGGCTTCTGGTGCAAGCTCATCTGCACTTAAAATGGCTTTTTTCAATCTCCTCATACTCCCCAGATACCTTCTCTGATAGTGCTGCAAATACCTCACTAGCCCTCCCGACAAGTTTCATTTGGTTCAACAAAACCCACATTGTCACGGGCCACTCCATTTGTTTAGCCACCTTTTCAAATGAGATGAAAAAGACTTCCAGATTTGCCTTATCAAATTTAGGCAATGCTTGAACATATTTAAACAGTTTCTCACTGGGCTTCTGACTACCAGGGGCTTGCTTATCCTCACTCTCTTCCTCACTGAACCTACCCTCAGTCTTTATCTCCAGCCTTTTAAGCTCACTTTCCTTTTTAAATGTCAGTTTTTGAAGTTCAAAAGCTCTCTCTTTTTCTTTCTCTGCTCTCTCTCTCTTTTTCCTTATCTTCTGCTTCTAATTGAAACTCAAACTGTTTCATTTCTGCTGCCCTTTCCTTATCTCTCAAGCTGCTTCATTTGCAATTGAATTCTTGACATCTCCATAGATTCTGATGGTTTCTCCTGCGAGTTTAAACGCTGAGCCACTGCTGTAATTATCTCTCCTTTCCTCACAGAAGCAGGTGGTTCTAATTCCACCTTCTCTGCTAATTTTTGCAACTTGGTCTTGTTCACTTTTTTGTAAAACCTCCAAAGTCACGGCATCCACATCCAGAAAACCTTTGGTGACAGAAGGAGCCATTATTATCCCAAGCTTCGTCTCCCCAACCAAACCAACACCCGAAATAAAGACACTAGCGCCTACCACTTGCTGTTTAAAAATCGTGCAAAGAGCCCCCAGCCTGTTATGGACTAGGCCAGACCACTCCAAAGATTCTTCAGCAGGCAGCTCAGACCATAACTTTGCAATTTGTTTCAGTAAGCATACGGTGAAAATTACCCAGAGTAAGATAGTTAGCTTGACTACTAGATTTTAAAACAGACAAAACTTTATTCACAAAATTACACAATGAAACACAAACAACAGAATAAAGAACCCCTACAGAAACCAGCCTATCTAACTAAACTTAATTGTGCTGTTCTGAATATACACACCAGTCCCAATAAGCAAACTCCCTTTAAAAACCAGTATAAATGGAACACATGCTTACAGGTTGAAGCTGAAGGGCAGAAAAGAGAGAGAGAGAGTTTCCACACAGCTCCTTGTTGAACTTCTCACCAGGTCAGACTGAATTAACCTGCTGAGTTCAGCTAGAGAGCTGACCACGCCCCTTTCATTATACAGGCCACTTCTGAAACATGACCACTTGGGCCTGAAGTCTCATCTTTTTACACATAAACAAAAGGACTTTCAAAATCCTTTTCATCTCTGTACCAAACCAGACTGATCGGAGCCCAGCCTGGTTTATTGCCTCTCTGAAAAAAGTCAAGAACAGAGTCTCCTTGAGCCAAGGAACAGCTTTTAGGAAAAAAGAGGACTAGCTTTGTGACATCACGTAGGTTTCAATGAGATCGCCAATGAGATCACCGATGAGATGACCAATGAGATCAATGAGAGTGGCACGGGGGCTCAGTGGTTAGCACTACAGCCTCACAGCACCAGGGACCAGGTTCAATTCCGGCCTCCGGCAACTGTCTGTGTGGAGTTTGTACATTCTCCTCGTGTCTGTGTGGGTTTCCTCTGGGTGCTCCAGTTTCTTCCCACAATTGAAAGATGTGCAGGTTGGATTAATTGCACATGCTAAATTGCCCCTATTGTCGTGTGGGTAAATACAGAGTAATGGGGAATGGGTTTAGGTGGGATACTCTTCAGAGGGTCGGTTTGCGCTTGTAGGGCTGAAGGGCCTGCTTCCACTTGGTAGTGATTATATGAAAAAAAGAACACCTCTCCGTTACTGTAGCTGTAAACGGGCACAATTTTCCCAATCCTTATTCATAGGAGAGTCCCATTATTCCAGAAATACGCCTGAGGTGAAGGGATTTGCCCACTGCCATTGCTGTCTATCCAGTTCATGCCATAAAATGTTAATTGACCATTAATGGCCACAAGTGGGTTCTCAGATCACACGGTGGTGCTGAGTTTGGTGCTTGTTCAATGCTGTTGTGAGTGTGGGATGCCCAAACACAGAAACGGCAGCCTTCACCCAGAATTAGCTCAACATTCAGATATTTAAAGGGGCAGTGGGCTATGCTATGTGCCATTTGCTTTGCCTTACTTTCACACAGTGAAAAATGCATAAGAAGGGCACTTGTACATCTTCCTGCACATGAGTATTTAATTCTATTTCTATCTGGGACAAAAAGGGAGTTATTTCCAGACTGTTTGTCTGGAAAGGCGGAATCATTAGTGGAAACAGAGGAAAGTACTGCAAGGGTTAAAAAGCTGTATTTGTGTCTCCACAGAGAAAAAGCATCTTGGCCAGAACATGGGTAGAAACACAAAGCTGGGCCCAAGATTCATGATGACTCCCAGCCCAATGAAGGTAGCCTGGGTGAAGGCAGCAGAGGAGGTGAACAAACCTAGCCTCCTCCCTTTTGATCATTTTCAGAAGTACCTCCGCGACCTTCTAAAATCAGTGATAAGTGAGTAAGGCTGCATTATGGTGATGCTCGTTGATAGAATGTAATGGCAAGGTACCATCTGGACATTGTGTTGTTGGGCACACAGGAGTGTAAGCGAGAGGTTACAGAAAAGATAATAGACGGGTCGACTCAAAACAGATGCAGATGGACTTTTGCAAGGGTAATAAGAGGAAAGAAGTGAGGGTATTTGGAATACTGTTGATGGTGCATTGCCTGCTCATGATTTGGCATAATGTAGAGTCCTCACAGTCCATTACTGTAACAGGATGAGTGCCCCCTAACTGTGCCACTTTACTACAGGACAAGAGGGCCCCTTATGTGTGGGAGAGGAGCTGGACAGGAGGCAGACAGGCTGATCTGGCCACTCTGACCTCTGTAGAAGAAGAAGTTTTTGAGCTTGCTGCCAACAATTGGAATTTATCCAATGAATTAAAAACCTTTTACATTTTTATGAAGTATTAAAGATTAAGATCACACTGGAAAATATATTAGTTATTCAAAAGATGAATATAATTCCAACTGATAACAGAAATGAATGGGTTAGCACTTGAAAAAACACAGCACCTTAAAGATTTTATTTCAGTAGCAATGACCTCGTAACTCTTTATGAATGGACAATATGTGGCATCATAAATTGTCTGTAATCCATGTTATGGGAATTTGAGAAATTGGTTGATTGCCTCCTTCAAATCAGTTTCACATGCTTTCACTTTCCATTCAGCACTAAATGTGTGCATTCAAATAGTGTTTGAACAGTTCTGAAAGGCTATCAGTCTATATGATTTGAAGCATTGAGTTGCTGAGGACAGTGAAGGAATTGTAGATGATGAAATACCAGTGTAAGGAGGAAGATCTGGGGAAGACAGTTAATGCAGTAACCATATGTGGAAGCCTTGTAAAGTCTCACTGTCTAAGAATAGCATCAATGTTTTTCGCAGACAGCAATGGGATATCCTCTGTATCCTGTTCAACTGTCTCTATAGCGGAACTCCTTGCTGACCTCAGGGAGCTTCCTGTTCTTGGACCCCCATGACTAAAGCATTTTTGTAAGGGTAATTGTGTAGAAGGCCATGAATGACAGCAAAACTTGAAACCTTTGTTAGGGACATGGGAACTCCCAAAACAATTGAGACTCTTGAAGCATGCTTTCAATGTTACAGTTCATATGTTAAATTTTCACTCTTGTGGCTGCTTTGTACTAGTGTCCATTTCACATCCTTGGATCCTAAGGAATTGTCACAAGATACTGGTGCAGAGAAGAGTATTAATCTCTTAGGGACCACTCGCCTTTCGAAGAGATGTAGCATATGAGAATGTCCTACAAGGAGAGGCTGACTATGCCTATCTTCACTAGATTGTAGAATATTGAGAGGTGATGTCATTGAAACATTCAATATTTTTAAGAGACTTAATAGGGTAGATGCTTGGCAGATGTGTTTTCTGACTGGGACAGCTAGAACTGAGGCTACAGAAAAAGGGATTGGTTACTTAGGACTGGGAAGATATAAAATTTCTTCAGTGAAGAGAATGCAAGTCTTTGGATTTCTTTGCCTCGAGAAGCTATGGTTGCTCAGCTGTCGAGTCTAGTAAACACTGAAATTTATAGATTCTTGGTTATGAAGGGGAATAAAGGAGATGAACGTAATATGGGATGATAGGGTTGAGGTAAAAAATCAACCCTGATTCTATTGAATGCAGAGCAGGCTTGAATGGTCTATCGCTGTTTCTGTTTTAAATGATGTTGTGTTCGAGTTTGTGTTAAAGAGAATGCATTGTGGCAGGCATCATTTGAACCAGTATTAATGGGAGTGACACAGTACTCCGAGTTGTACGCCACACACCTAGAGTGGAATCCTTTGTCCATAGTGCATTTGGCAAGAAAGCACAGAAAAGACATGAGGGCAATGTATGACTTGTTCATCCATTAGAGCAGGATTTAATGTTGGGCTTTAGTCACTAGATGGTGCTGAGATAGGTCAATAGTCACCACAAATCCGAACAGCCATGACAGGGTACTTTGGTTGCCAATGGATAAGTGCATATTTGAATTATTCACCTATTCAGTTTGCTTTTTGTTTAAAGCCAGGGATTGAAAAAAGTTTAGGAAATCAGAACAATGAGGATATGGTAGAAGAAATCCAAACTATTAGTAACTGGGAAATAATGGCTCACAGTCTGAGTTGGGCTTAAATTGAAGCAATGGTGTGAACAAGAAAAGCACAACAGAGATTCAAGGCCAATTAAGGAGAAGTGAGGAAGGAGCTACAGTCATCTGCATTGTATCTTGTTGTTATTGAAGAGAGTAACACAGGGGTAATGGTGCATCTTCAAAAATACATGACAGAAAATTAACAGCAGCAATATATTGTTGGAGCAGGGGTGCAGTAACAAGGGCAGAGTGAAGAGATATGCGAGCAGAAAAAGCAGAACGTCACTTAAATGTAATTATTAACATTGAATAGAGAACAAGAGTAAAGAACAAAAATAAGAGAAGCAAATTTTAAAACTAGTAAGGGAAATTCATATAGGAAAAGAGATTGTGAATAGTATAAAATGCAATGTGAAAATCCTTTAAAAATACAATCATTACAGTCAAAAGTTCCCAGGAAAGATGTAATATTGAGTGAACAAATAACAACATACATTTCTGCGCACATTTTTTCTTAGCATAAGGGTGGAATTTTCAAGTTGAGATCAGGAATGTTAAGAAAAATTGAATTGCTAAAGAGACACAATGGTTACAACGAGGACATAATAAAAGGAAAAAGTGAGACATTGGCTCAAGGAGAAATTTTGCATCGCTTTCCTTCATATTAGGTAAACAGTTCAGAGCTCATAACTGAACAGATTAATGTGCACTCTGTGGAAGTGGTGAGGTCAGTAGCTTGAATGACCTTTTCTCATTGTATACTCAGAAACACCATGGTCAGAGGTCTTTGTCGGTGGTTTTCAGGTCATAGAATCATACAGTCGTGGAGTCCCACAGCACAGAGACAGGCCCTTCGGCCCAAACTGGTCCATGTTGACAGAAAAGTGTTATTATGATTCTTCAACATGTCAACTTATTCCCGATGAGTTCCTCATCTTGCATAAAATTACATCAAATTTACAGAACAAAACAGTCTATTTTGTCCAATTGACATCTGCAAGGTTTATAGATCACACAAACCTGTATCTACCCTATTTTGTTTCACCCAGCTATGTATCTATCAACATTTTTCTCTCTCATGTATTTAGGTTCCTTTTAAATATCTTCATTCTATTAACATCTACCACTTGTCATTTAGCACATCTCACATTCTAATCACTCACTGGATAAGGAAAGTCTCTTCTGAATTTGTCATTGGATTTATTGGTGACTGTTTTGTATTTATGGCACCTGATTTTAGACCCTTCACAACTGGAAATATCCCTAACTCCACCATGCCAAATCCCTTTATAATTTTAAAGCAGTCTATCAGGTTGTGCTTCAGTCATCTGTCTTCTAGGATTGCAAAGATCTCTGGTTAAACCTGAATGAACTAGATGGGATAGATCCATCTATGCAAATATATATTAATTTTGATAAATTATATTTAAGGTGATTTCACAAAACATTAATGGAATCTGACCTTTCTGAAAGGGAAAATGATTGTGATCTGATCACATTTAGATCAGCTTTAAATGATCAACATATCTATCTGCTTGTGTAGTAAGACCTTACATAGTACATGCACTTCCTGTCTAGATTAGAGTGGTGCTGGAAAAGCACAGCAGTTCAGGCAGCATTTGAGGAGCAGGAAAATCGGCATTTCGGGCAAAATGCCCTTCATCAGGAATATTCCCGATGAAGGGCTTTTGCCCGAAACATTGATTTTCTTGCTCCTGAACTACTCTGCTTTTCCAGCACCATTCTAATCTAGAATCTGGTTTCCAACATCTGCAGTCCTTGTTTTTACCTACGCACTTTCTGTCTACCAACCTCACTCCCTGAGGTCAACATTGCCCATTTAATATGAACATTCACAGTTCAGGATGTGAGATTGTAGTGTTATGATAATAGACCAGGAACACAAAATTTCAATGCCACTGGGAATTTTACTAGCATGCTCTAGTAAACTGCAAGATACAGTGATACTAGATGTTTAATAGTTTTACAAAATAATAAGAACCATAATAACACACTCATTGGAATCAGAAGTTTCTGTTATAATTGGGCTGTAATATCCATTCATTTTACAGCCTACGTAAAAATCTTTTAATTGTAATTACAAAAATTACAAAATTACAAAAACAAATCACTAGTCTCTGACTGTGAGGATGTTTACAGTTCTAATTATTTTTCTCTCCTTACAACATATCAATGATCTGTCCCTAGATATTTCACCCAGTTGGCCTTTTTTGAGCCTGCATTGGCATATTATTGGACCAGACGAGCACTTTCCAGCAGGGGTCATTGGAGAGTGTCCAGCGGTGAAACCCCTGCTGGATTTCTCTATCCCAATAAGCTCACACTAAATTGTAACATGTGCATGCTCCCACCTTACCTGAGATCATGAAACACTGACCATAGCCTGAGGCATTCCTGCTCAGTACAGCCATGGTATCAGAGCAATCAGTGCACTAACTAGGCTATCAAGAGAGCTTTTAGTGTCTTTCATTTTTCAGAAAATTACCGAGAAAGGCCTGAGCAGATTGAGTGGATTTGGAGAGAAAACTAAGTGTTTTTCTGCCCAACACTTGACCTTTGTAATTTGCACTGTCTGATTTAGTTTATCAACACTGTGTTAGCTGGCTTTTGTTGAAGTCTATTTCACATTCCCAGTACTCGGGGGAAAAGAAATTTTAATTTCCAGTCTTGGTTGTGACTTGTTAATTCTGTACTTATAATAAATTATATATTAGTTTGTACACAAATTGAGTGGGATCAATGTGCCTTTACTTTAACTTAGCAGTCTTGAATCTACTACATGTATGATTTTGGTACATCTATCAAAATAGAAATATTGATATTTAATACATGGGCAATATTAGTGATTGAATTATGAGCTCACAAACAAAAGAGATGTTCAAGTAAAAATTGTTTAGTAATAGGATATGAGTGTTGAGATGACAGCCAGAGGTAATTCTTTTCCCAGATTATTCTAATCAATTTACTTCTCATTTCTGATATTTCTTTCTACAGATTTGATTGGATTAACAATAAAAAATACCCTTGTGTTTCAGATTATTAACTCACTGCTAAAAAATGTGGCATCCTCAGCAGTTTCCAAAGAGAGACTAAAGATATCGACCAGCACAAGCAGCAGCACAGAAGCAGAGAAAATGCAAATTGACAAATGATTACTCACAAGATTTGTCAAACTAACCTCTAGCTGAAACATGGATTAAACTCATCTGTGGCTTTGCAAAGGAGATTTTCTGCCAGTGATCATTTTAAAATATCAAATGATTAGAATTATGAATGCATCTATCATCCCTATGTTTTCTCATTCTGCCTATTCTATTGATTTATGAATATTTTTATTTAAAGTCTGAGAGCTGATGACATCATCAGAGAACTGGTTTGCTGAGGTTACAGAGTCTGACAGAGTAAGGAGAGGGAGGCAGAGGCAGGTGGCAGCTGAATTGACATGAACGGTTGAAATGACTGGATTTCTGAAGCACCTCTGGGTTAATGACTGCTCTTCTTGTTTCTCCCTCGACCAGAGTTATGTTACAATCTTTTTTGATTGGGAGAGATACAGGAAAGTAAGTCAGTAAAGTTGTCATAGCCCCAGTCCATCATTAGAGAGAGAGAGAGAGGTAGCCAACTAGTGATGAGTTTAACCTGAGGGTCATCACACCTCAAGTGAAGGGCAAAGTTTTTTTTGACAGAAAAGAATCTTGAATGAAATTATTCCCTCTTGAGGTTAGAAACAGGAAAGGAGAGGTCACCCTATGGGGGTTTTCCAAAGGCCTCCGAATAGTTCCAGAATTTAGATGGTAGGATAGCTAGGATGATCCTTGATAGGAGCAAGAGTGACAGGGTAGTTGTTATGGGGGCTTTAACTTTCCAAATATTGACTGGAAATGCTATAGTTCAAGTATTTTAGATGGGTCAGTTTTTGTCCAATGAGTGCAGGAGGGTTTCTGGACTCAGTGTGTAGACAGGCCAACAAGGGGCAAGGCCACATTAGATTTGGTACTGGGTAACGAACCCAGCCAGGTGTTAGATTTGGAGGTAGAGGAGCACTTTGGTGATAGAGACCACAATTCGGTTATGTTTACTTCAGTGATGGAAAGGGATAGATATATACTGCAGGGCAAGAGTTACAGCTGGGGAAAGGCAATTACGATGCGATTAGGCAGGCTTCAGGATGCATAGGATGGGGAAGGAAACTGCAGGGGATGGGCACAATTGAAATGTTGAGCATATTCAAGGAACAGCCACTGTGGATCCTTGATAAGTTTGTATCGGTCAGGCAGGGAGGAAGTTGTTGAGCACAGAAACCGTAGTTTACTAAGGAAGTTGAATCTTTTTTCAAGAGGAATAAGAAGGCTTATCTTAGGATGAGATGTGATGGCTCAGCTAGGGCATTTGAGAGTAACAAGTTAGCCAGGAAAGACAAAGAGAGAGCTGAGAAGTGTGAGGAGGGGACATGAGAAATTGTTGGTGGTTAGGATTAAGGAAAACAGGGAGTGGCACGGTGGCTCAGTGGTTAGCATTTCTGCCTCATAGCGCCAGGGACCTGGGTTCAATCCCAATCTCGGACAGCTGTCTGTGTGGAATTTGTACATTCTCCCTGTGTCTGTGTGGGTTTCCTCCCACAATCCATAGATGTGCAGGTTAGATGAATTGGCCATGCTAAATTGCCCATAGTAATCAGGGATGTGTAGGTTAGGTGCATTAGTCATGGGTAACATGTAGGGGAATGGGTTTGGGTGGGTTGCTCTTTGGAGGATCCATTTGGGCTGATGGGCCTGTTTACACACTTTAGGGATTCCGTAAAATGAAAAAAAAAACCAAGGGTAAATCAGGAATAAGATTTAGGAATAAGATTAGGGCCAATCAAGGACACGAGTGGGAAGTTGTGCATGGAGTCAAAGGAGATATGGGAAGCACAAAATGAATACTTTTCATCAGTATTCACACTAGAAAAAGACAATGTTATCGAGGAGAATACTTAGGTACAGGTACTAGACTAGATGGGATTGAGGTTCACAAGGAGGAGGTGTTGACAATTCTGGAAAATGTAAAAATAGATAAGACCCCTGGGCCAGATGGGATTTATCCTAGGATTCTCTGGGAAGCTAAGGAGGACATTGCCAAGCCTTTGGCTTTGATCTTTATGACATCATTGTCCACAGGAATAGTACCAGAAGACTAGAGGATAGCAAATGTTGTTACGTTGTTCAAGAAGGGGAGTAGAGACAACCCTGGTAATTATAGACCAATGAGCCTGACTTAAGTTGTGGGTAAAGTGTTGGAAAGGGTTATAAGAGATAGGATTTATAATCATCTAGAGATGAATAAGTTGACTAGAGATACTCAACATGATTTTATGAAGGGTTGGTCATGCCTCACAAACCTTAAGAGTTCTTTGAGAAGGTGACTAAACAGGTTGATGAGGGTAAAGCAGTTGATGTGGTGTATATGGATTTCAGTAAGGTGTTTGATAAGTTTCCCCCCGGTAGGCTATTGCACAAAATACAGAGGCATAAGATTGAGGGTGATTTAGCAGTTTGAATCAGAAATTGGCTAGCTGAGAGAAGACAGAGGGTAATGGTTGATGGGAAATATTCATCCTGGAGTTCAGTTACTAGTGATGTACCGCAAGGATCTATTTTGGGTCAACTGTTGTTTTTCATTTTTATTAATGACCTGGATGAGGGCATAGAAGGACGGATTAGTACATTTGCAGATGACACTGTGGTTGGTGGAGTTGTGGATAGTGACAAAGGATGTTGTAGGTTATAGAGGGACATTGATAAGCTGCAGAGCTGGGTTGAGAGATGGCAAATGGAGTTTAATGCAGAAAATTGTGAGGTGATTCACTTTGGAAAGAGTGACAGGAATGCAGAGTACTGGGTTAATGGTAAGATTCTTGATAGTGTAGATGAGCAGAGAGAAATCTCGGTGTCCATGTACATAGTTCCCTGAAAGTTGCCACCCAGGTTGATAGGGTCGCTAAGAAGGCATACAGTGTGTTAGCTTTTATTGGTAGCGGGATTGAGTTTCAGAACCATGAGATCATGCTGCAGCTGTACAAAAATCTGGTGTGGCCACACTTGGAGTATTGCGTACAGTTCTGGTCACCGCATTATAGGAAGGATGTGGAAGCATTGGTATGGGTTAAGAGGACATTTACTAGGATGTTGCCTGGTATGGAGGGAAGCTCTTATAAGGAAAGGCCAAGGGACTTGAGGCTGTTTTTTTTAGAGAGAAGAAGGTTGAGAGGTGACTTAATTGAGACACATAAGATAATCAGAGGGTTAGATAGGGTGGACATTGAGAGCCCTTTTCCTCGGATGACAATGGCTAGCACAAGGAGACAGCTTTAAATTGAGGGGTGATAGATATAGGACAGATATCAGAGGTAGTTTATTTACTTGGTGAGTAGTAGGGGTGTGGAATGCACTGCCTGAAACAGTACTCGACTCGTCAACTTTAAGGGCATTTAAATGGTCATTGGATAGGCATATGGATGAGAATGAATAGTATAGGTTAGATGGGCTTCAGACTGGATTCACAGGTGGGTGCAACATTGAGGGCCAAAGGGTCTGTACTGCGCTGTAATGTAACATTAAAAATAATGTACTGAAAAATAACACTCACACACGTTGGGGGGGGGGGGAATTATTTCATTCAAGATGTTTGTCTGTCAAAAAAATAAAACTGGTCCTCAGTTTAAAACAAAGATTTAAAGTGGGACCACACACCTGAAGTGCATTGTCTAACCTGAGATATCACCCCTTATAGATTGAGAAAACCTTTTCATCCAGGGACAAAGACTTGAAAGGAATCTGGATTTTGCATTTTAATCAGCAATCTACCTCCTAACTGATTAAAGGGTTCAACAAGGGCAGCTAGTTTTAAAGCTGTTAACTTTTTGCTTATAAATACTGTGTCTTATACTTCCCTATCATACCACACCTGAGGAAGCAGTAGAGCTCCAAAAGCTTGCAATTTCAAATAAACCTGTTGGACTATAACATGATGTTGTTTGATTTTTGACAAATGGGACCTTCATAATAATCTAAGTCAGTGTGGAAATTGAATCTGCACTGTTGATATCACTCTGCATCACAAACCAGCTGTCCAACCAACTGAGCTAACTTACCACTCTCTAGGTAATCATTGTGAGAATAAAGCCACAAGGTCCAGTTTGAACATACAACAAACTTTACTGGAAAAGGTTAGAACAGTAACACAACATGCAGTACAATACATACACACCTTATTTGTAATACCCAGCATAAACATGACAAATATGGGGCAATAAGTTATGATTGAACGCTCTACAGTGCAC
Organism: Chiloscyllium punctatum; assembly: GCF_047496795.1. Lineage (NCBI taxonomy): Eukaryota > Metazoa > Chordata > Chondrichthyes > Orectolobiformes > Hemiscylliidae > Chiloscyllium > Chiloscyllium punctatum. The sequence continues at coordinate 27,192,743 of NC_092765.1, read as the reverse complement.
ATAAAGTAACAAATATGATCAAGACTGGTCACATGGTTTTCTCAGCATTTCCCTCCAGACAAAGTGGGTCATCAAATCTCATTGAACTTCATAAGCATTTAAAATTCTTCATGTTTGCCAATGTGGGCCCTCTGAAGAGCCACTCCACTGTACACTACCTCAGTGACTGCTTCCATTCTGCTCAATCACAGTCCCTTCTTGGGCTTTGAAACTGAATCTGGGCTTTATTACTCACTCACAACTTGAATCTGGACTTTATTACTGACTCACAATGATAACTCCAACACTTCACTGACAGCCAGCTTCACCAAGCTAACACTTCCCCTGGGTTTTCCTGTAACCTCCACTCTTCCCCAGTGACATATGTTTGTAGGTTTTACCAGCCTCTTAGCTGCATGAACTATTAATGCTTGCAAGCTTTTCTCAAGCCCCTCACAGTTTCCCTGAACACGGACCAGTGACCTTTCCAGTTTCTCAGCTCATCAGAATTTCTTCTGAGTCCTGACTTAGCCACTCACCAAGTTCTAAAATCACAGACCCACCCAAATGCTCTTGACACCTCACTGAGTCCTTATACAGAACCTGTGTAGTTCAGCTGCCTTCCCAGTAGCATAGATAACTACTACATAAAGTCTGCTGATAACTCTTTCTTCTTCCCCCTTTAACAATCTTTGAACTCAATTTCAGTGACCCCTGAACTGTCCTGAGAGATCTGTTGAAGACCTTGCAACAAGCTCCTCCTCCACTGCTGGGTAAAGTTGAATGTTGTCATCAAGCAACTCCATAGATGTTACCAGTCATTGATTGCTGGCTTGCTCAGTACAAATAAAAGGATATAAATTGAAAGTTTCAACACAGTCTACAGTTACCCTAACATCATGCAGTTGGGTTCCACAACCTAGTTGAATAGTAGCCCAATAATAAAAATATTTTAAAAGTATTTGGAAAATGTAATGTCAATTGCATGCTGAAGCTGAATAATAATTCTTTGTAACATTTTAGTTTTTTAACAGGGATTGTTGAACGGCCAGGTCAGTTCTTTTGGAACCAAAAGGAACGGCCACAAGAATCAGTGAAATGCTGCAGGTCATTGCTGATGATGAGGGTTAGAAAGCCATTCCCAACAACCAGGACTGAGGCAAGATTGAAAGAGAACATGGTCTCAAGCTACGTGCGCAGGGCCAACCTGGAGAGTAGCCCAAAGGAAAAATGAGGACAAAGCTTTGAAATCAATTCTGCCTTTGAACTGGTCTACACTGGCTTCCTTCACAACGATGCATTGCCAGATTCAATACAGAAAGGACTGTGACTTGCCCCAGCTGAATAACTCTAACTGATTCACTGCCAGCATTCTTTTTCGCCCAAAGAAAAGCTTCGTTTCTGAAATTCTGTCTGATTCCCAGACATGGTTTTATATGTGATTACAAGCTGCTTTTCATGATGAAGGTTTCTGCCACTATCTTCTTTCATCCTAAGAGATAGATTAGATTAGATTACTTTTAGATTAGATTACTTACAGCGTGGAAACAGGCCCTTCGGCCCAACAAGTCCACACCGCCCCGCCGAAGCGTAACCCAACCATACCCCTACATCTACATCTACATCTACCCCTTACCTAACACTACGGGCAATTTAGCATGGCCAATTCACCTGACCTGCACATCTTTGGACTGTGGGAGGAAACCGGAGCACCCGGAGGAAACCCACGCAGACACAGGGAGAATGTGCAAACTCCACACAGTCAGTCGCCTGAGGCGGGAATTGAACCCGGGTCTCCGGCGCTGTGAGGCAGCAGTGCTAACCTGTGATAGCACCTGCTTGGCCTAATGTGTACAGAAAAACTACTTTCTGGTCTAACCAGAAGAACCTGTCACGGTTAACAAGATGTAAATTTATTGCAATTTTAGAAACTGCTTCCAGGTTACATCAATATGAAAGACATTGTTACAGATACTTTAAAGTTGACCAGATGTTACCTCTCACTCCTTTGAGGTCTAAGTTGTTCTTCCCACGAGTCGATATGTGCCGAGTACCTTTGGCCCTCCTTAGTATTAACTCTTTCAGGCCCTTCCAGCCCCATAAATATGAAGGATACAAATAGATGGAAACCCCTTCCTATATAGTTACAATCTGATATTGTGAGAAAGATTCCTTTCCAAGTGGGATGTGTCAAATATTTAAGTGCTCTTAGAATATTGATTCATTTGATTCAGGATAGGCAAAGCTACATTGACCACATCTTGAAATGGATGAGATATTTCTCATTCAATATGAAGAAATACTTTTCCATGGGCATTCCTTCCTGTTTTATTGAGCTTTTGCACATTGACGATTGACCCAACCATAACAGACTTCACCATTTGATTTTAGGATTTTACCCAATGTTTTTGTCTGTTGAGGTTTCCCAACCATCCTACAGTTGACTTTGTCAGCTGCATTTTATTATTTATAGCCACAGATGGGATCACAATTCTCAAATTGGCGCCATTGAATCTGAGAATCAATCAAAGGGTAGCCATAAATGCCCTTCACCCTAATGTGACTGGTGGCATTTAAATCAAGTGGGGGAGTGGGGGGGCGGGGGGGAGATGTGGGGATGGCAATGGCACTGATATTCAGCCTTCATCTCAGCTGTGTCTGAATAAGGATAGAGAGCCATCAATTAAGGTCCTTTAGAGGGCATTCATCGAGTAGCAGGCAAGAAGCTCACCATACAGGGAGCCTGAGGAACCAAACCCCCAAACGCTCTCTCGGTGGCTTGCATGCCCTGGAGGGGGGGTGGGGGTGCAATGGAGAGGGTGAGCTCCCCTATGTCTGATCAAGGGACCCAGCAGTGGAGGAGGGCTGTAGCCTTTCCCTTGCTGCTGAACCCTTGTACCCCACCCATGTGACTGCGTGCCCACCAGCTTCCTCCCACCCTGCTTGGGTCCACTGATGATCTGGTTCTTGTGTTTGACCATCACCAGAAGTAGCCTCCCCTGGTGGTGCTGCTGAGTATTATCCAGCTGCCAGCTTCTGATTGGCCAGCAATTCTGGGTCTCTGAGAAAGGAGGTGGTAGTTTGGGATTTCTATTCCTGATGACCTTTATTTCCCGAGCATGCCACCAACTGCCCAGTTAAGTGAGTGATTGGCACTTCCTAAAAATAAGTAGCAAATGTTTCATGCCACTCTCCAGCCTGTTGGCGAGATCCCTGCCATTTAGATTAAGAAAACACCCAGAGTCTCAGTTGGTGAGTGACAGGACGCAGTGCACTGAATGATTTGGAATGCAAACTCGGGACTTCCTTTCTGATTGTTTTCAAGGATTACATCATCGCAGTAAAAATATTTCCTAAGTTAGAAAGAAACTCCCATAGTGCCATTGAGGCCTGACTGCAATTTTAACTGTTGACTTGTAGTGTACTGGGAAGAACATTACACTTCTTATACTTTTAAACTTTTATGAGACCATGAGGAATGTTTTGGCTTGTCCTGCCTCCAATTTCTCTCTCCTGTCTATTCCACTGCCTTCACAAAATCTTTTGCAATAGCTTAACAGAGTGCTGGAAGCTGACCTTTCAGTACCAGGCATTCTGTGGTTGCACTCCTGCCTGTGGCCAGCTCTTTGAGATTTTTAGTAGCGGACACTACCTGTGCCTACATTGTGGGACTGAGAATTAAACAATATGCAAGAAAACGGAGTAATTGGTTGCATTAGGGGTTGGTTAGCTCAGTTGGCTGGATGGCTGGCTTATGATATAAAGTCCTTGTAACAGTCTGCGTTCAATTCCTATACTGACTCAGGTTACCGTAAAGGTCCTTCCTTTTCAATCTCTCTCCACACCTGAGGTGTAGTTACCTGCAGATCTCCAATCAGAGACTGGGACTATGGTGACTTTCCTTACTGTACTTTGAACTGGTTGGATTGCTGCTTCTTGAGATCTTGCTATATTAGTTCAAGCGTCAAAATAATACATTAGCTTGGAAGTGTATCAGAAGATTAAGGCACAAAGATAATTAGTAAATGTAATTACCTTGCTCACCTTCATAAATCAATGATCATTTGATGTACTATTCAAAATACATAACTACAGGAAGAACAAAATTCACCTTATTGGGGTTAAAATCAATAAATAAAAAATAAAAAAGTACACAATTGGAATTAAGATTAATAATTTGTTTTTTATTCATTTAAATATGCAAGTCTTCAGGCTCTGAGAAATCATTTGATGTAGCTTTGCAATCTTTACATAACTGATGTTGTATTATCTCATTTTGGAAATAGGCACTTGAGAATGACAGTTCTGATTCTGGTTCTTGTTACCACTTGATTGTGCCCTTGCATTGTTTAGCAATCACTTTGCCCAGCGTTTTGGGTACAAGTTTCATTCCTGGTCTGATGGGTATATTTAGCTGTGAATAGCATCTTCATTACCTTATATAGCAGGGTCCAATTGAATTTCACACTCTCATTATTAATAGCCTGGGAGAACTTCATTCAGCGTTGCCAAAAATAGCAGGCAAATACTGAAGCTGGGAGAGTGAGTTTAACCCACTCACAACTTCAAACTGATCATTGCTTTGAACAGATTCCCCCTGAATTAAAATATCACTGTTGTCTCTTTGTAGAATGTATTAAAATTTCTTCCTGAGACAAACATTCTGTTGTGTAAGCTATGCTTAAAACTATAGAGATCTGTCATAATTTAATCAAATTGAGCACAAACCTGGAACAAGAGTCAGACACTGTCTGAAGTTAAGCAGTTCAATTTGATTAAATTGAAATCTGCTTTAAGATCCCTTGAGAAGCCATTATTAAGTGTCTTATGGGGAACCCACATTGGGGCCAATATGTCTCAAATCATTATGAGGTTGATTCATAAAGTTACAAAGATCTGATGTAAATGTGCAATGACAGTTCCTCCAACATTGTATAACAAAATAGTTGTTATATATTGTGTGGATTATTTTGGATTTTTCAAAAACAAAAAAGAATCCAGAAGTAGGTACAGCACACCTATGACTCAGATCCTAAGTGTGAAGCAGCCAAACAGCCAGGGACAGAGATTAAGACTTGTCTATTTTTGAGATTCAAAGTCCAGGACCGTGCTGACGTGAAAGCACCTTGGAAGCATTTGTTGTAGTAACCCAAAGCTCACAAGGTTCCTCTCAAATGTAGATGAGGGACTTAACACCATCAGCAACCCTCCCACTAAAAATACGAGCAATTTGTCAGACTAAAATCTAATAACATCATGAGGCCAGGAAGAGCAGGAATGCTTTACTAATCTTAGAAAACTTAAGATGAGCCTTCACCCATTGCCACACCATTTCTACCTCCCCAATGTCTATGGGACATTGCCAGTGAAACAAATGGTCCCAACTTCATGCTGTCAAAGTGTTGATAAAATGGTTAAGTAATCTTCCCGTTGTGATATTGATTGGAAGATAGCTATTGGTCAGAAAACCCACCCAACCACTGGTCTTTCAAATTGTGTCATAGTTGCTTTTATATCACCAAGCTAAATTTCTGATCTGACAGTGCAGTGCTCCCTCAGTATTGCACTGGAGTATCAACCTAGATTTCTGTCTTCAACCCTCTGGAGTTGTATAAAACTCGAGAGGTGAGAATCCAACAATGAGTCATGACTTATTATATACATGCCAAGCATTCAGCTCAAAATTGATCAGGTCTTAATCTCTGTCTCTATTTCTTTAGCTGTTGGCATGTGCATATGCAGATATATCCATGATACGTGTTGTTTCTCATAAGGGCACACACTACTGTTTTAAAGGACCTTGACTTTTGATTATTGAATTCTTCTGGTAGATGCACAAAGTTCAAGTTAATTTGTGTATAACCATTGATACTATTGATAAGCTGTGAACTCAACTTGTCCATGTTCCACAACATTATAGTAATACATTAAAAAATTGTTTTTTAATTGCCTATATATTAATAAGTCATAGCAATTAAGTCATTGCATTAATTCATTCCAGAGAAATTTGTAATGCTGTCCACAGCAACAACATTTTCTAAATGTAAAGAATTTAGCAATGTGGGGGTTAATGGAATGAGGGCCTGAAGGAGAAGATAAACAGGTTGACGCCAGCAGCTGAGAGAGATGCTTGTGCCCTTACTAGTGCATTCAGTTGGAGTTTGTAAAATTACTTTTTGTCATTGGTTAAAAAATGAATGAAGATCTGTTGTTTTTTCCAATTATGCAACTGCCCAGAATGATTCTCCAAGCAAAACTGAATAAGGTAATGCAGCTTCACAGAGTGTTTAACTTTCCCTGTTTTTATATGTTTAACACGATGACTGTGCACTGCACCATTTAGTTTGCTGCATTTAAAGTTGCTTGTATAAATTCTACCACTTGCATGGAGATGTTTTGCAGACTATTGTTTTATTTTGAGATTGCTTTGAAACAAAAAATGATTGTGCCATTGATCTGTGCAGCTGTAGGTTGAAACCCTAGCATCACTGCTGTATCTGTTGCTCCTGGCCAAACTGGAATCAATGTAAGTTAAAACAAGCCGAATGTCTTCATAAATGATTAGATATGTATTGAAACAGTAGGGCAAGTGAGATGGACTAGACTGAGGGTTAAAAGTCAATGTAGGTCTTAGATGCTGTAAGAATTGATTAAACTTCAAGATTACAGACCAGCCTATAACTCTCATCAAAACCATTCATATCCCCCAATAAAGAGAGAGAAAGAAAAAGCTTTGACTAAAACGACTGAGAACAAAAGTGGTGGAGTAGTCACTTTATTCAGTTATGGTGGCTTCAGCCATCTTACACAAGAACTTTGCTTTGGCTGCTGGTGGTGGTTGTGTCACATGACAAAAATGGGACAATCAGAGGCACATTTGGAATGTAGCAAACAATGTGACTTCAATACGAGACCAACTCTGATGAAGAATCTGTTATTACCTGAAAAGTAAGTATGCGACTCCCTGTTAGGTGATTCTCTGAACTGTTATAGTGCACAAGAAGATATTTCTGTAACTTGGAAAGCTAATGATCAAGAGTCCGTCAGTGAAAATTTGACTGCAAGATACATGCTAGACTGGAAAGTCCTGAATATGGACATCATTGAAGAACAGACAAAAGGAATGTAAGTAAACCTACAATGAGAGAAAGGGAATGATGTGATTTTGGTTAGGAGGAGATAGACATGCCTCTTAAAATTTTGAATTTCCTTACTTTGAAAATGAAACATAAGAAGATATACCTGCCCACTTTTCTACTAGGGTATATTTTTGCTTGTTTAAAAGGACATATTTGTTAATGCTTGTTCCTGGAGAGAAAGGAAGAAAGGTGTTGAATTTAACAAAGTTTAATGTTAACATTGTGTTGCAATCTCTATGTGTATTTAAAACAATCGATTTTCCCTTGTGATCAATGAAAATAATGTGGGTTCATGAAGTTAGATCACTATGAATATATAGAATTATATTTTTTTGTGCATGTGTTACAGAAATTATACAGGAACCAAATTTTGTATATATTACAGATGTTGATTAGGCACTGTAGGACAATTTTCTTTGACTTGTTACGCTGGACACTAAAAGGAATGGTCTACTGAAATGCACAGTATCTGTTAAGCTTTGAGATTGCATTTATTTGCAGTTTCAAACCACTAAGTGATACGTCTACTGTGTCGAGAGTCTGCATTAGAAAATTCAGAGGCAGCTGTAGTGTTGTCAAGTGTATGCAATTGGTACTTCCTGAGCTGACCTGAAATGCAAACTTCTGAAGAGGAGATGAACCTTAAAGAAGTCCAATCTTAATATCTTTCAAGGACTCTCCAGCATCAGGAGTTTGATATTAAGTCCAACACCACAGCTTGTGAGTGCTGCAGGTATAAGTCTGTTCCTCCAAGAAAGCTAAGAGAATCCCAGGACAGCAATAAAGGAGCAGAAATCCAGTGATCTGACTTTTATTTTTAGCTATTATACATCTATACTTAAATATTTAGAAGTGATAAGGTAGTACTCTGGGGTGAAATGTGTAATCAATGTTGAGTGCATATCTAGTGTACATTTACAAGGCGTTTTACCATTAACTCAGTCTCGGTTTTCAGATTCTCTTGAAATTCTGAGCCAGGTTGTTCTCCAGTGCATAACAGAAACATGTATAGGGAAAAGCTTCACATTGGAAAAATTTCAAGTGATCTTTATTTGTTTTCTCAATTGGTAAATTGAGGAATGGGGAGCCTCATGGACCAGAGACATCTCAGGGTTTGTTTCTGATGTGCAGTAAAATAGTTGTTGTGAGCTCAGGCCACCTTATAATTGCTGCACTTCGTCGTCGAAAAAGAAAACACAAGCCATCCGACTTCTGAAGGTGATACAACAATTTCTGGTGGAAATATATTGGTGGACAAAAGGATTCAGCTTGTGATGCCCTTCTCCTCAAATCACCCTGCATTGACTATGCTCACAAATGTTAAACAGCTTCTTGGATGAGGTAGAAAAGCACAGGTAGAACCAAAGGAGCCATACAATAGCAATAGTTAGGAACTTCAGGATAGGACGGGGGCAACTGCAGACAATTAAGAATCTTTAACTCCCAAGAAAACTGCTGTTGGCCAGAATTGGTCCCTTTTTTTATCAACATGAATTTTTCATTTCTAAGTTAGTGACTAATCTGCAAGAAATATAATTAATGTCTTGTTGTAGCATAAACACACATTCCCAGTTGGTCAGAAATAACATAATTATTTATGAGGCCATACATTAGTCTGTGGAAATTTGATTAGATGGATCCCACCAGAAGCCAAACTGTTAATTAGCTCAGGAGTAAACATTTAAAGCACACAGCATTAAATGTGCTTAGCTGGTGTGATGCATCCTCCAGAAAAAGAAAAAAGATAAAGACATGAAAGTACAACATTCATCCCAGTGTGTTATAAAACTGCAGAGCATTTTACTGCATTATCTAAACAATGTTTCCATCCTAATTAGAGTTGCACTTGATAAACAAATGGAAAGAAAATATAAAACTGAGAGAAAAAATAAGTAAGGCACATTGCTCTCTCAAGGTTGCCGCTTGCATTGCAAAACTCACAAAGTATTAATGTTTCGGGGCTCTTCTCCTTTGGCTCTACAACACCAGCTGTGCCTGTTCCTCAGTAACAGTGCAACGGAGGGTCTGAGAATCTGATGTGACAGACAGCTGCAGCAAAGGTCTCCAAATTCTCCAAGTTGCGGATACTATGGATGGCCACTCTAAGGCTATGCATTGTTTCAGATTTTTAATCTCGCTTATTTGTTGCAGCTATTCCAAACATCATCAGTGCTGTCAGTATTCCAACAATATCTGCAGTATCTAAGGGATTAGATTTCTTACGTGCCTCTGTGGCTTGATAATGTACAGTATTCAGATGAAGGATTCCATGAACTTTTAGAACAATAAACTCTTTCTTAATCGAACTCCATTAATTGGTGTGAATTAATATTGGTTCCAATTGTTTAGCATATAGGCCTTTACATCAACAAAGAATTCATTTGCAAAACAATAGCAAAAATAGTCCTGCACCACAGCAGGAAACAAAATGGCAAACAAATTGTTCCTATTAATTAGAGGTGAGACTGTACATTTGTGAGGCCTTATATAATCTTACTGAAACCTTTAAGAAAGAACCAAAAGTCTTATGGCTTCAAAATTTACTTCAGGTGTTTAAACAGAAAAATACAGAGCTCAGCCTGCTCTTCAGGAATTTCTCTCATTCTATGAAGGCTGTCGTGATGTTTAAATGGAGTAAATAATTATAAATAATTTCAATTATCGTAAATCTCTTCATAATACACATTCACTATGGTATAAACGATAGCAATAGGTGTAAGGTGCAATTGATATCACAAATGCAACCAGTTGTCTACTGTACAATTACAAAAGCTTATTATGTTAGATCGATTGGTTGCATAAAATGTTGTATCAAATTATTTGCAGAACAAAAGCTGAACAATATAATCATTTACATTGTATAAAAGCAGCTTTTTTTAACTTCTAAAGTATGTGGCAGTGTGGATACTCACTGCTGAAGGCAAAATGTAATGCCAGAAGAAACAATGTGGTCTGCTATGCTGTCTGTCACAGTATAAGCCTGAATGCGCAACTACACTGCCATCTTCGGCAGTGATTTGGAGATGCTGGTGTTGGACTGGGGTGTACAAAGTTAAAGATCACACAACACTAGGTTAGAGTCCAACAGGTTTAGTTGGAAGCATACTAGCCATGATGTTTAGATTAATTCTAATCGAGAAAGTGAGATAACAGAGTTTTACATAAATTCATGCAGTTTTTGAGCAAAGTACAATGTTACATTGAACTTTACACAAAAACTGCATGAATTCATGTAAAACCCCTTTATCTCACTTATTAGATAAGAATCAATCTAAACATCATGGCATAAACAGAGAACACAGGGGGCCAACACCTTCAACATATTGTCTAGCTATCACCATTGTTGACAGCTAACCTGAGAATGCAACTTTTTTAAAAAAAGGTTTAGTGATTTACACATGAAAGAAGTGGAACTGTCATGGTATTCTAACAGATGAAAGGCTTAACAGACAATCAATTTTTCAATGTATCATTTCAGTTACATCACACTGTAAATTTTTGCTATAAACTCTGTGTGTTATGATTGAGCCCTTCACTACCATCTGATGAAGGAGCAACGCTCCGAAAGCTAGTGCGCTTCCAATTAAACCTGTTAAACCTGGTGTTGTGTGATTTTTTATCTTCATCATGCACTTCTTTACCTGACACTTGGGCAAGGTGTTCTTTACATATCAGACACAAAGAGCACATTCAATTCACTAGGTGCATTGCATTTCTCATGATATCATTCTGAGAGCTTCAGCTGCTGTCACATTGACTTTCATTTTGATCGGAAAAGTATTATGTTAGATTTTGTTTGTAGAAATCTAAAGATATTACACAAATTAGTGTAATTACTCACCTTCTTCCAATCAGTTCCTCCCCAATTTCACTGGTGATTGGGTCACTATACAATCTTGTTTGTACGAATGATTTATCATTGGTGTGTGAAGTTAAAGGACATCATTTAATTAGTGCAGGTAACGGCCTATAAACCAAGAAGAAGGACACAATCGTGAAGGTTGTTGAATGGGATGAATGTAGCATTTACCTGATGTCTAACACGTGACTTTAAGGTATATTTTAATCTTTCCTTGCAGCTTGCTGTTATGCTTGATTCTTGTACTAACAGTCCCTAGTGCCTTTGTGCTGCATTTGCACTTGATCCCCTTCCTGATGAAGAGCTTATGCTCAAAACGTTGACTCTCCTGCTCCTCGGATGCTGCCTGACTGGCTGTGCTTTTCCAGTGCCACACGTTTTGATTTTGATCCCCTAAATCTAGCATGGGACACATCTGTGTGCTGTTAGATATTTTACAGTCGTGCCTTTTCTATTTGCTGAGGGCTTCCCAGCTATTTGTGTAAGTTCCTTTATCCTTTGTGATGCATCGCTTCCATTTTACGAAGCACCTTAGACACCACCTTCCAAACCCATGACCACTTACATCTAGAAAGGCAACAGTAACATATACTTGGGAACACCACCACCTGCAAGTCCCCCTCCAAGCCATTCACTGTCTCACTTCGAAATATATGACTGTTCCTTCAAGTTATTGGTAAAATCCTGGAAATGTCTCCCTACTGACATTATGGGTCAACACCACACAGACTGCAGCAGTGCAATAAGGCAGCTCACTACAACTATTTCTATGGTGACTAGGATGGGCAATAACTGCTGACCCAGTGATGTCTACATCCCACAAGTGAATTTAGATAAAAGCCTGACTCTGCTTCAGGGATGAAAGATATCTCAAGGAAACACTGTAGATATGAAGACTTCCATCAGAGTTAAATTAATGACCATGTAATTTCTGCTGAAATCATTTTATCTGTGTTGCATTTGATATATTGTCATCCGATTCATTATCCATCAATTCAGACATTCTCTTGCACTTTCATTTTGCAATTCAACAGCTGAATTGTCTTCTCTTAAGACAGATTGGAAGGATGTTGTGAAACCTGGAAGGGTTCAGAAAGGATCTACAAGGATGTTGCCAGGGTTGCAGGGTTTAGCTATAAGGAGAGCCTAAATAGGCTGGGGCTGTTTTCCCTCTAGCGCCGGAGGTTGAGGGGTAACGTTATAGGGGTTTATGAAATCATGAGGGGCATGGATAGGATAAATAGACAAAGTATTTTCCCTGGGGTGGGAAAGTCCAGAACTAGAAGGCATAGGTTTAGGGTGAGAGGGGAAAGATATAAAAGAGACCTAAGGAGTAACTTTTTCATGCAGAGGGTGGTACATGTATGGAATGAGCTGCCAGAGAAGCCAATTGCAATATTTAAGAGGCATTTGGATGGGTAAATGAATAGGAAGGGTTTAGAGGGATATGGGCCAAATGCTGGCAAATGGGACAAGATTAGGTTGGGCTGACTGATTGGTATGGACGAGTTAGACTGAAGGGTCTGTTTCTGTGTTGTACATCTCTATGACTCCTTGAAACCTTTCAATGAATAACAAAGACCTTTACTAAGAACTACTTTGTGGGTTCTTCCATTGACCAGCTGTTAATTTAGCGGAAATATGAGTATCCATATTTTCTCCATGATTTATATTGATGTCCTGTGGAAATCATGGTGGAAGATTGGGGAACTCCAATTATGGTTCCCTCAAGGATGCAGCTAAATGTTCATCTTCAATGTATATAATTGAAACACAAGCTAAAAATCTTCCAGAATCCTATGGTAAGGGATTGCTGTGGCATGTAATTTGTACACATGGTACAAATGGATAACCAATGGCCTAGCACACCATCGTTTTATTGTTTTCCTTCATTTTGAAATGTTACATTTGTTAAAAAGATGAAAATGATTCTAGAACAGGAAAAGGGAAAGCAATCACTAATCATTAATTTACTAGGAATAGAGAGAAAAATTGTTCCCACAGTGGTTCATTATGGGAGTAAAGATGCAGAGTTAAACATCATCCAGATCTTTTCAAAATACCCAGGCTCCATCACTTTGTGTCATGTCCTAGAGCTTTCTGAAATATCACCACATGGTATTTTGTAAAACGTTAACGAACAACATTTATTTCAAAACTGATAATCTGAAGGATCACTAATTGACCATAAAATCTTAACTGACAGATATGTTCAAAGCTACCTAGATTTTGTAATTGTGAGCTTAAAGTTCAATTGAATTTTAAATATTGATACCCTCCAATTTCCTTACCAGTCATGAATCCATCAATGATTGTTTTAGTGACATGTGTGAAGCATAATTTTATCCTTGTGATCACTAACTGCCCACTAACATTAAACAGTTTTTGTTCAGAAGATTTAAAGTTTTAATGAAACCTTTTTAAACACATATGTGGTTGATGCATTATGTTTCACTGGAACAGTGTAGATGCCCAAGATGGAAATTTTAGCATGGGAGCAAGGTGGTTTAGAGAAATGGTAAACAACTGGAAGGTCAGAATCATTTCCATAGACAGAGCAGAGGTGTTCCACAAAATGGTCAGGCAGCCTGCATTTGTTCTCATTAATGTAGAAGAGACTGCTTATTGAACAGTGAATATAGTGGAGTCAGATTGAAAGAAGTACAGTACAAGTGAAATACCACTTTACCTGGATGATGTTATGTAGGCTTTGGATAATGAGGAGGGAGGAAGTGAATGCGTAAATATTACATGGGAAGGTGCCATAGGGGAGTGGCCCACTGTCCAAAACGCAAGACCCTTTTTCTTTTACTCTGGGCACGCTCACAATCTGTTCCACTTGCTCCTCCTACACCTCTCTCTGCGGCATAAAACCACCTTTTTATGTTCCTTACAGCTCTGATAAAGAGTTACATTGGACTTGAAACTTTGCCTCTGTTTCTCTGTCCATAAATGCTGCTGGACCTAATGAGTTTCTCCAGCACTTTCTGTTTTTATTTCAGATTACCAGCATCTGCAATACTTTATTTTTATTTGCTATTAGTGGTTGAGTAGTCTGTCAAGGATCAATGTGAATGGTGGAAAACAGCTGTTTAGGTTTTATGTTATCTTTGGGAGGAGATGGAATACAAATTGGTGTGATAATGTGCTAAAAGAGGTTCCTTGAATAAGTAATAGGAGTGTAGAGAGGACTTCAAAAATTAGACCTCTGATTTGCTTTCTCCTAATAGAGAGAAATTGCAATATGCTTACTACCTTGATGTTCAGACTCGATTGTAAAAAGTGCTGAATTGTCAGAAACATCTAGCAATACAAAGCTATCTTTAGGGCATTTCCACTAGCTCTGAATGTGTATTATATAGATCTCTGGATCTACTACTGCCTATATGTCTTGTACTAGTGTGCTGTTCAGCTTGTTTGAGCTGACCTTGTTGGAAGCTGAAATAAATAGTAATAAATAATCAGCAAGAAACTTCCAAAAATATTTTGAAAATATTCTGCTAGTGAGGCTGTCAAGTATACCCGAGAGTCTCTGTCTAAGCTGACCTCCCATTGCTGAATCTCATAGAATCACAGAGCATCATATAAATCTTACAGTATAGAAACAGGCCCTTCAGCCCACCATGTCTATGCTGACCAACAAACACCAAGCTACATTGCATCCATTTACCTACGCTTGGGCAATAGCCTACTGTGCCTTAGCATTTGAAGTGCTCATCCAGATGTTTCTTAAATGTTGCAAGACTACCTGCATCCACCACTGTGGCCTCACTTTTCCTTCCTAATTTATTTTTTTAAGCACCACCTACAGTTTTTATACTTTTAAAGGACCTGCCCTGTCTCTAACATATGCTTCTCTCCTTTTCTTTATCAAGCTCTCTACATCCCTTGATATCGAGAAGTGCCTGGAATTGCTGGCCTTATCTATCACTATTAGAGGAAGGAGCTGGTCCTGAATCCTTACTCTACTTCCTTAAAAAGATTCCCATTTTCCAAATTCCAACTTGCAGCCACCTGCAAGTAGCTGCTCCTAGTCTATGTTTGCCAAATCCTATCTAATGATATTGAAATTGCTCTTCCCACAGTTTAGGCATTTAACTTCTGCATCATCCTTTTCCCTCTCCATATTGACTTTGAAACTTACGGATTTATGGTCACTATCCCCAAAATGGTCACCCACTGAACCTTCAAAACGTTGACTGGCTTTATTCCCTTGGATTAGGTCTAGCACTGCCTCATCTCTAGTAGGACTATTGTTGTGCTGGCACAAAATCGCTCTTGTGCATGAACTTTGAAAACTCCACCTGCCTAATCCTTTCACCCTAAGGTAATCCCCAGTTAACCTTAGCAAATTTGAAATCCTTTACAACTATAACCCTGTATCTCTCACACCTTTCTGTTATTTGTCTGCATATCTGCTCCTCGAGCTCTCTCTAACTGTAGAGAGAGAGAGAGACATGTAATATCATCCCCTTGGATCTTTCCACATTTCATGTCTTGGTCTAGTTTATAGACTGAATGAATGCAGGCAGTCCCCGACTTGTGAACAGGCTCCATTCTTGTGTCTGCTCACAAGTTGTTTTATAAAATAGACAAGAGTACAATGCAGGATAATATAAAATAGATGCTTGCAAGTATGAGGAAAAGTTCATAAGTCAGATCTTTAAAATTAATATTAAAATACCCCTGTTTGGGATTATATCCAAAGGTATGAGCTTTCATAAGTCAGATGCTCATAAATCAGGGATCTCCATCTTGTTTTTGTGCGATTTCAATGCAAAGAAATTGAAACACCATCTGTATTCCCAGATTAAAACAAAGGTAAATCCACTTATAATATTCCCAGTTATCAATCTTCAAAAAGGGACAAATAGGTGAGGTATTATGTATTCTATTTAGGTTTATGTTTAAAAAATATGCAATTTTGGCTTTATGGCTTAAAGATTGAAATGTCACACCTTTTCTCATTGGCCCATGTTGATGCTCAGCCATTTTAGAACCTCACTGGTGTGACATTCAAAAACAAGTGTTACATGGCAATTGGCAACAGGCAGCTCAACTTGGCAGAAGAATCTGGTTACAGACTGGCAGCTTGTTTCAAACCCAAGTGTGACAATTATGGTCAAAGTGGATTGAAGGTGGAGTATGTGCTGGAATTTCCTATGTTTGAATGCTGCACTTGAAGTAACCAATCATAAACTCTCCTTGCACTCCCCTGTAACCTCCATCAGCTGCACTTTTAGAACCTTACAGAAATAACACATTGTGTTGGTTGGAGCATTTAATTATCAAGCTACACTGACATTCAGCCTATTCCCATAGTGCTGCAAAGCACAGAATTAATACTGAATGATACAGAATTGGGATAGCAAATTGAAATTTCCCTTCCCTGCATCATTAGATATAACCCTTCACAGTTTATCATTGGGCTTAGCTTAATTCTCAAACCTAGAATTTTGTTTCCTTCATCCATCCCTGTAAAACATTGCCAGACACTCCTTGCTGATTGCTGCAGTCTAGGCCTCTGAGCTGACCATTAGCAGTAATTGATACAGTCCTCATAGCTAATACAGTCATCTGTGTCATTGCTGCTTCCTGCTGATCAGCACTTTTCATCCTGGAGTCCTATTTCTATTCAATAGAGCACCATTTATTTTCTATCTGATGATAACCTTTACTGCCTGTTCTCTCACGTTGCCTATATTAAAAATACATATCTATTGCATATGCGTTTTATTATTTTCTTCTGACTTGGATGCAAATGATCAGAGTTCCCTCTGCATGTAAATCTCCACCAAACTGCAGCAGCAAAGTGTCGTTGAGTTATTTATAGGGAATTTATTGCAAATGGGACAGTCTTGAATGTTTCTCTGAGGAGAACTGCACCAGACTGTTGTAAAATCCTGTCACTGCCACTTTTCTTGAGAGACCGAGAGCGGTAATATCTAGAATTCATTGTGTACAGTTTACTGAATATTACAGTCACACAGACAACCAGCGGCAACGATAGTAGATTCTGAAAAAAATGAATTTGCAAATGAGTCGGAAGATCACTTGAAAGGGGATGTTTTTCCATAGTTTTTAAAATTTAGTTTAGAAACCATATTAATACTGTTGCTGAACTCCAACATTTTATTTCTAGGCTATTGTTGAAAACCACAATGAGATACTAAAGAGTTATTACCTGCAGCACTTCCAGTAATGGCTGAAACGTAAGAGACGCAGCCTCAGCACGTAATCCATTACTTATTCAGGGTCCTGGGACCATTAACTGTCATCCCAATATAACCGGCCCTTGCTTAAGCAGTTGAGGGGGGAGATAAATAGGCTAAGTGCCACACAGGAGACAGAACTTGCCTGGACTTTGCGACTGCTTGTGAAGGTTATTGTCATAATTTGCACCAATGTGGCAGTATTGTTTGCTAATTGAGAGAAGAGAAAATTCATTATCATATAGCTGTTCAGGTCAGGTTTTTTTCCTTGCTGCTAGTGAGTTGGTATTGATCTAGGGAAGGGGTGGGGGGAGGGAAAGCTGATCCAGCTTTTGCATTCTATGAATGAGCAGCAGTAGAATGTAATGATAAGGAAAGGAGAGCTGCCTTGACTGTATCCTGAGATTCTGTCTCTCACTATCCCGTGTCTCCGTGGCCTATAACATCAGCATATTCATCACTGCTGTCAGGATTAGTGGACTGTTTGCTGCCTTCAGCCTTAATTGGGGGAAGACAGCATTTTGCAAGGAGAGGAAAGAAAAGAGAGGATATTTTCAAGTCAGCAAAAGAATGATGAAGGCGCTCCATAAGGACAGTTGGGGAAAGGGAAGAGGTAACATGCAAGCAAAAGGACTGACAGTGTCTGAGCAGGCGGTGGTTGGTCAGCTGTCTCTAGCTAATGACAGGTGCTGAATCAGGTTCATTGGGAGCACTTCCATGAATGGGAGAGGGGGAGTTGCTGCAAGGCCCCTCCCAAGCCAACAGAATGCAGAAAATAGAAGGATCATTCTGCCCCTCTGCCTCACTCTCACTCTCTCTCTCTCCTTCGTCCCTTGCTACCTGATGACGCAGCACAAACCGACTGGCAGCGCACAACAGGATGGGTGACTTTAAAAATGGCTTCAAGAGGTCACCCTCTGAAACTTCTACTGCGAGCCTGCAGCTGAAGACAGAATCGAACTGGCCTGTTACTCACAGACAGGGCAACTGAGTGCTATTGCCATATTAGAAGTGTATCTATTAGGAACAGTGAGGAACTGCAAAGGTAACATTTGGCATATTCTAGCAATGTTTCCTTCAACTTGATCTTATTGTTCATTTGAATTAGTTTCGCTTGTAACAAATGATTTGGGGTAGGGGAGAGGGATGGTGTCGGGGGAGTGGTCATTAACTGTTTCAAGCATTTTTGTTAAGTGTAGAGAATGCTGCAAAGAGATGAGGCGATAGTCTTGTATGCTAACATGCTTCCTAATGAAAGAAATGTTTCGATGCCAATTCTGATTTTGCAGGACTTGCCCCCACCCACGATCAAAGTGTTTTTGAGGGTGGGGCTGATGAAAAGGAGCCATTTTTCATTTTATAAAAATGTGAAATCTCTGGGTTGTGTTTGTTTCCTGGTTTCTCATCTTGTTAAGGAATGTGGTGGGTGCAGTTTTCACTAAACAGCTGCATTTAGCCGCAGTTTTAGTTTGCTTGGAATGAGGAGCCAGTTTAGTCCCTATAACAACATTTTTTTGCTTTTTGTTTAATTTGGTCTAAATGTACAGCTGTTTTGAATTAAACCAGACAGTCTGACTAATGCAAATTTTCTTGCCTGAAGTACAAACTTTCACTTTCCAGATATTAGTTTAATAGCTGCTTTTGAGTCATGCCACATGTGTTGTACAGAATAGAGTCTGGATAAATGATTATTACTGTATTAGGAAATAAAAACAGTTCCAATTTATTATGTCCTTTTAAGAGGCTTTTGCAGTCAGCAGGAGCTTGTAAAATATCCTGCCATTTCCACGTAGTTTGTCATATGTATGATATTTCAATTTGTACAAGACCGTAACTGTCCACAGGACTGGGTTACAGACTGAGTTAGAACACTGTTTCATCTCCTCTGGGACCTGGGTTTGAATCCGGGCCAGACAGTGCAGATGAAGGACTTTTCTCCAACAGAGGAGAGGTGCAAGTGAGAGGCCCTAGGTATTGCAGTATGATAGAACTCTTCCTTTCACCTTTACAAATACAGGCTAGACGCAGGGACTGACTCCATTAAATCAGTCCTCATTGTCTGATAGCCGTTAAGCGATTTAGATTACAATAAAAGTTGAGAAACAGTCTGAACCCAGCTATCAATGACTTGCGTCATTATGTTGACACACACAGCAGTCTTAATAATTGTCATTGTTCTAAATTCTTCAGTTTGGTTCAGTAGAATTTTTGTCTTCCACTACATTTTTTGAATCTACCTTTAATCTTCCTTTTTAAAAGAGGCATAAAAAAAACACAATTTTATAATCGCCCTTAAATATTAGAGCACAGTCTTGATAATAATAAAGAATTTGAACATTATTAGGTGGCTATTACACATAGAGGCAATTCCACAGGACAGAGTTGTTTTAATGCTTTAGTCTGCAAAAGTTCCTTCCGTACTTTGTAAAAGTTGTTCAGCTTTCGTCCATTTTGGTTGGTGAATTCCTTAGACACTACACAATTGATTGGCCGTTAGGAGGTGATCATTAGGAGGTGCTGCTTTGCAGGGCAAGGCAGAGATGGACTAGTCCATAATACCATGTGCAGACCATTTGTGAACTAACAGCCAAAACTTGCAATCAGGGTTTTTGCATGACTTTTAACAATGACAACCCATCTTGCCAAGTTATCTACAACCAGAGCTATGAGGCAAGTATGGTGCTATTTAACTCTGCAAATATATAAATGGAAATTTGACATTCAGTTGTGTTTGATGCTTGCATGTAAGTTTTGAATGTGGATTGTGTGTTCTAATGTTATATTTTCTCAATATATTTGTAGTGTAAGTGTTTCTGCTGGTTTGATTGTAGATTTGAAACAAAAGATTCTAATTAAGGAAGCCAATTGTTTTTTTAACTGTATTTTGACATAGGCAACTACATCTTGCTAACCTCCCTTAAGTTCACCTAATGTCAAATTTTCCTTAGTTTAATTTTCAGAAAATTAATTTGTGGCTTTGAAAGGTGTGTGGATACCATTCTGTTTTAATTTATTCCCAATTCCTTGGTTTGTTCAAGAGTGGTGGAAAAGAATGTTTCCAGTGTTGCATTGGGAGGTGTTTTTTTTTGTTTTACTGTCAACTCTGTCCAACTCCACATGTTGAAACATCAAAGAATTCCTTCTGATATTCTGATACTTCTTCTGTAAGCATGTTCCATTAAAACAAATTTTAACTTTTGTTTTGCTGATAGCATGTCATTCACCTTTCACAGCATCTTGGTTTTCAATAGTAGTGACTAGTGGCAAAAAGGGGACTGCTGAACTATTACTGCACAATTGGTCAGGCAAATAAGATTCACTTGGCAACATTTTTGTACTGTAGCCTTGAGGATTTACAAAGTAGCGCATCTGTAGCTTATCAGAAAAATTATTTATCCTTGAATATGATAGTTGGAACAATTTTAAGATGAATCCTTAAAATTGGAAAAACTTGCAGTAGGAATTTCAGAAGTTAATCTTGTACAAAGTTCATTTTTCCCTCCTGGGCTAACTTTTGGATTTGGTTCTCTGTCAAATGAACAGAATAATTATCACTTCAGGTCTTGTTTCTTTGAGAAACTGTTGCTGACTTGCTGTTCTGTATCCTCAGTACTGGGGTTACATTCAAAGTACATAATTCTTTTCAAAGGTCTTTTGAAATAAAATTTGATTGTATTCTTGACACAGTTTCATCTAGCCATGAAATGGTTCTGGGATATTTTATGTCCAAGACACAAATCAAGAAACCTCCAAACCTTGGTGTCTGACTCTGCCCAGAGTTACATACTTCTTCATATGCCCATATGAACGTCCAGGCTATGGAATGTAAAGAAGTATGTATTTGTGGTGTGGAACATCTTCAAATATGAAGAAACCAAGTTCAATAAAAGCACAGAGCTCACACACACCTCTCATCCTAATGAAAGGCCTAGATGCTTCCTCATCATGTAGTACATTTTCCAGGAAGGAACTTGCTCATTCTCCAGAATGCAGAAGTTTTTACCTCTTAAAAAGCAGGCAGTTAAGGTGAAAAGGTATCATTAATTGAAAATGGGAAATTATAAAAATAAAGGCTTCTTATTTTTAAGTGCTACATAATTCCTGAGTGGTAGAACTCTCAGCACCTGAAGCAGTTTCGTCGAGTAAAATACTCAATATACTTAGCAGGGCCCTGGAATCCATCTCCATTCCTTAAGCAACAAAAGTTTTATTATTATTATTATTAATAATTGATTTTTACAGTCCCTGTCCATTTTCTTTTTGTTTTCTCTCCTCATTGACTTGGTATGATTTACCACTCCCTGCTGAAAAGCAGCAAGCTGACTGCTACCACTCGGTCTTTAGCCAGTATTGTATAAGGGACCACCAATAATTATACAAAAGAGCCCTGTTTTCCATTTGCCATTGAACTTGATTCAAGGGAACTAATCCTTTCTGACTTCTGGACATGCTTCCTGAGCAGCTGGGGAAGGCTGTCTGATGAATTGGCAGTACGCAGTCATACATTGCTTTAAAGTCTCCTCTGAGTTCTAGAGGATTCTGACCTCCCCAAGTATCTCCTTTCTGGTGCGGCAATTCCAGGCTTGTAACTGACGAACTGAAATAAACCCATTCAATTTCAAGTCAGTTGTGGTTCAGTTATAGCACTCTTGGCTGAGTCATATGGTTGTGTTGGTTCCTGTTCTATTTCAGCACTTGGGTAAGGAAATCTGGGGTGATGCTGCACTGCAGTATTGAGGGAATGCTATACTGTTAGTGGTGCCACCTTTCAGATGAGATGTCAAACTGAAGCCCTCTGTTCCCTCGCAGGTGGATCTAAAAGTGTCACATTGCACTATTTCAGAGAAGATAGAGGAGTTTTCTTTTCACATTCTGACTAATATTTATCCCTCAATCAACATTTAAGAGGAGATTATTTGGTCTTTACCACAATGCTGTATGTGGAAATTTGCAGTGTGCAAATTAGCCGTCAAGTTTCCTACAACTGAGGTGCACTCATTGCTCCAATGTGTGAGCAGAGGGTGTGTTGGGATATCTGGAGGTGCTGAAGGACACCACTGAATGCAAGTCTTTCTTCCTTGCCTTTCTACTACTTTTGTTCTCCAAGCCATGGCACAAGGCACTGTTTTCATATCTGTGCCTGATGCAGAAAGCAGTCAGTGTGACTGAATATGTCATTATTATTTTATTATTATTTTATCTATTATTTATTATTATTATATTATCTTTATTATTTTATCTTTTCCAATTTGTACCAATATATTTTGGGGAAAGCCCTTCCCTCTCTCCCTCTTCAGCTCCCATATTCCAACAGGTCAGAATGTCCATTGGATTGGTCCATGGATATGGTTGTCAGACCACTGCAGTGATTCGCCATTGAATTCTGCAGGATGCCTGACCAGTGACTCACCCACTCTTCCTGCCTGGTTCCTGCCTCAGTTCAGGCGACTTGGAAGGATTTACACACTGATAATCAACCTGTTGTGAAGGGGAAAGCTTAGAAGGGTAAAATAAAATCAGTATGGCATGCAGAAAGATTCTAGCATGCAGAACACTGACAGGGGTCACATGGCTGGAGATGTCAGTAACTTCCGTGAGGATACTTGGCAGTGATAGATTTTCCTATCTGATGCTTTTGAACAACAGGCGAAGGTAGGACTGAGCTTAAGCAATCAACTCATCCTGTGTCTCACAAATCCACTGTGATTTCAGTCAAGCCACACTTGCTAGTTGCCACACTGGGACACAGTGATTTCGGCAGCAACAGCTGTAAGTTTTTATTATCCTATATTGTCGTGTGATTACTCAAAGCAGGTGCCAGATGCTAAACTGCAGATCCTATTTCTTGGAGAGTTCAGTTAAAAGCTGTCAGCCGCACACTGCTGTCAGAAATAGTACAGCTACTGTTGTGTTAAAGCAATTTATTTCAAATCTCCAAAGATTTAGCTAATATCCAATGAACAGTTTCAAACTTTGGTGACATTGTACATTACCATCCCATAGTGGTGAAGAAAGTTTATCTACCTTTATTACATAATTGCCAAAGTCACACTTGCCCTGTTTTCCAATTATGAAATATCAAAGGAATTCAGTTATTTTGAAGAAATTTGAGTATGAACATCTTACACACTAATGTGCAATTGCTGCAGAGTTGGTGCAAACACTTCTCTACAGCCAGAGCCGGGGTTTTTAACTCCAAATTTAAGTATGAAGGTTCATTTTTTTCACTCTCGGTTTCAAACTCAAAATGTGCAACACCAGCCTGCTTTCCAGGCAGCCAAAGATTGTTAAGTTCCTGATGATGTGGAGCTGGGCCAAGTAAGAAAGAAGAGGATGAATTAGACACTGAATGTCAACAAAGTTTCTTAGATAGCCTGGAGATGACTGGAGTTAACCGATCCCAAATTTAGACATTTGTATTTAGACAAGTTATGACAAAGGTTGGCCCAAGTGGGACCTGAACCTTCTGGCCTATAGGTAGGAATGCTACCACTATACCACAGGAATCTGCCAATTGCAATTTTAACCTGGTCTGTAGAGTAAGCAGCAAGGGCATAAGACCAGATTCTTACAGATCAGTGTTGACTTGTACCTAAGCCTAACGTTCCTTCCTTTGCTGAATATCCACTGATCCAGTTACCTCAAAAATCTACTGATGGGAAGAAAAAGATTGATGGTCCTTCAGATTTCTGAAGAAGGGAGAGGTATATTGCAAATCTGAGCATTGTGTTATACTACCCTCTTACTGGGGAGGTATTAATAAAGATAGTTCAAGGCTAACTGCATGCAGTTGAACATTTGTTAGTCTTACGTGCAGTAAACAGTAGAAAGATGACAATGGGGCTGAGATGGAATGTTCTTTTATAGTGCATTTGAGAAATTAAGGGCTGAAGGACATTGTGACATATTTTTGGAACTCTAGAAGTTGTTTTTCAGGAAGTTTGAGCAATTACAAAGATTGCTTCATGACTGTGTTCAGGTACAAGTATATCGGTGCAGTATTTAATTATTGAAAATGACACTGAAGGCATTTGGGGCTGAGGGAAGATTTCAAACCTGACAAAGAGGATTGGAACAATTATGAAGAAAGGTTACAAATTTCACTGGAAGCAAATGAAATAGGACAAGAGGAAAAGTAAATGTTTTCATTGCCAGGCCAGATGCTTTCGACATAGTTTTAAATAAATGCTGCCCGTCAGACCTCAGTACTTTGGACTATTTTGAAACTAATGAGATTCTTGACTTAGACTGACTGTGATTTTACCCTCCATGGAGGTGGTGAGAAGGACAAATAATTGGGAGAGTTGAACTCAGAGAAATACTCTTGCCCCTCTCACAACTCCCATAATTAAATGAATAGTCAATGAATGATCTTCTCAAACGACCAATTAACGCCCTTTATGTGGTTAATTACCATTGACTTAAGGGGCTCAATTGACCACCGACCCAATAACTGCCTTCCCAGCAGAAGAGAAAATGATTGCATACAGCAATAAATCTTAGTTCAAGAATGAGATCGTACTGAGAGTTGGATTTAGGAAACAGTCATCAAATGAGAATTTTGCAGGGATAACATATTAAAAGTAAAACTCTCTTGACATTGTAACATGGCCCAAACTTAGAAGGCAATCTTTGAGATACATTTGTTGGAGGTTAAAAAATAATAAACTTCAAGCCAACCTGTTCAGCAAAGGCAATGAGCTAATGTGAATGGAGACATATGATAAAACCGCAGCCAGGGAAATATCAGAAAGATACAGTTGAAATTTGCAACTGTAACTTTTTTTTTTCTTAAGGCTACAATGGAGTTTAGCAAGATTCAAGTTGTAGCAGCCAAGTTTACTCTCTCCAAGTCAGTTGCCATGGTAGCAACCAACTGTTTTAAATGCCCTCATTTCCAGCCGAAGTGCTCTACCTGTGTGAAGTTGGTCATATCCAGATAGCATGAAGGGGAAGAAGAAAGAGTAATTTTCAAGGTTGTGTTAAAGCTCCAAGTTGCAACCATTCAGCAGCGATTGGTCTAATTGATGAGGAGGCAATGGCCTAGTGGTATTATCGCTGGGCAGTTAATCCTGAGACACAGGTAATGTTCTAAGCACCTCAGTTTGAATCCCACCATGGCACAGAGTGGAATTTGAATTCAATAGTTTTTCTTTAAAATCTGCAATTGAGAGTTTAATGATGATGATGAAACCATTGTCGATTGTTGGGGGGAAAAAAAACCCAACTGGTCACTAATGTCCTTTAGGAAAGGAAACTGCCATCCTTAGCTGGTCTGGCCTACATATGACTCCCAACCCACAGCAATGTGGTTGACTCTTAACTGCCCCAATTTGGGATGGGCAATTAATGCTGGCCTGGCCGTTATCCAATGAACAAATTTTAAAAAAGGAGCCTGGAAATCCTTGATTGTGCATATGATCGAAGTGGAAGCAGAAGTTGATGTTAGTAAGCAGAAAGATCAAGAGTTAAGCTCAGTCAAAGAGCAAAAGAAACATTGTGTGCAAGTTGAGTAAAAGGAATGAAGATATAATTCCAGCACCTACAGTAAATTCAAAATGTCAGAAATTCACAACTGACTTTCATCGTGAATACAGCTGCAGCTGTTTCTTTTATGATAGAGAAGAAGAGTCCAAGAAGCTTCTAAATCTCATTCCCTTAGGTAAAGCTGATGTGAAACTGATTGATGATTCCAGTAACAGTATTTGAGTGTTAGATGAAGTTAGTATTTGAGTGGACTGTGATGATGCAGCCTATTACTTGCCACTGGTAGTAGTAGCGTGGAAGAAAGCCAGTTTGATGTGAAAGGATTAGTTTGAGACAATTCTGTTAAACTGGGCTGAGGTATTTACAGTGACCAGTTAAAATAGAAGTAAAACTCTGAGGAACCAGCAAAAAAGTATGAAGTCGATTTTACACAATGAGGATAAAATTAGCCCAAAGTATGATATTAAACATTGGAAGTTAGCAGATCATGAAAATACAGGTTGCCTGTTAAGATTTCCCATGAAGAGAGGTTAGCTTTTGGCCAAGGGGTTACCCGAGAATTACATCACACACAAATAACATGCTAATGTCTACCAGACAATCATAGGCTCATAGAATCATATCTTTTTACAGCACAGAAGGAGGCCATTTGACCCATCATGTCGGTACCAGTTCTCAAAAGAGTGATCACCTTCTTCAGATGTTCATCCATCACTGCTCCAAAGGCGATGGAACTCCCCACCAGTTAGTTCCATTCTCTAGCCTTATCTCCATAGCTCTTTAAATTAATCACTTTCAAATATATATCCAACTCTCTTTTGAAATTTCTTATGGAATCCATCTTCACCACTCTCCCAAGCAGCACATTCCAAATCCTAACACCTCTGAGTAAAGAAATCTCTCCTCATCTCATTCTTACCTTTCTTGCTGGCAAATTTGAAATTGTGAGCCCTAGTTAATGATTCTGTGAGTCCTAGTTCCAACTCGTGGAAACAATATATCCTTCTTTAACATCAAAACTGTTCATAACTTTCAACACCTCTAAAAGGTTACCTCTTAATCTTCTCTGCTCCAAGGACAATAAGCCCCATCTCTCTAACCTTTCCTTGTGTCTAAAATCCCTCATTCCTATTGTCATTCTATTAAATCTCCTTTGAACTCTCTCTGGGGTTTTAACATCCTTTCTTAAATAAGGTGCCCTGAACTGAACAGAATATTCTAAATGTGGTCTGACCAATGATTTGTAAAGATGTAGCATCACTTTGCTTTTATGCCCTATGCCTCTATTTATAAACCCAAGGATCCTACAAATCTTCTTTGCAACTTATTCTTGGCCACCTTCCGAGAATCATGCACTTGACCCCAGATGTCCCTCTGCTCCTGTACTCCCCTCGGAGTTATGCCATTGAGCCTGTATTGTCTCGCCATGTTTCTTTGCTCAAAATGCATTATCTCTCATTTCTCTGCATTGAATCTCAACTGTCAGTGTCTGGCCAACTTGTCAATGTTCACCTGAAGTCATTCAGCATCTTCCTCACAATTCGCTAACTTTGAATCATCTGCACATTTAAAGATTTTGCCCTCAACACCCATCTCCAAATTGTTTACATAAATCAGAAAAAGCAAGGGTCCCAACATCGATCCCTATGGAACACCACTTCCAACTCATCACAAATCTAAGAACTCTCCATCTATACCTATCCTCTGCTTCTTGTCTTTTAGCTAACTTCTAATCCCTCCACGAAGGATCCATCAATCTCAAATACTTTTAATTTGCTAACCAACCTGCCATGTGGCACCATATCCAATGTTTTCTGAATGTCCAAATGTACAACATCCACAGCAGCCCGCTCATCCACTGTCTGTGTCACCTTGTCAAAGAACATGATTAAATTTGTCAGACATGATCTGCTCTTAACAAAGTCATGTTGAGTATTTAGTATTAGTTCATTTTTCTCTAAATGTAAACAGTAGAACACCCATATCTGTGGATTCGATTTCCGTGGTTTCAGTTATCTGTGGTTTACCATGGCCTGAAAATATTACATGGAACATTCCAAAGGTTGCCAGGGAGGTAGGTTTCCCATATAAATGATTAGGGTCCACTACGATCTGCAGTTTCAGGCATCCATGTTAGGTCTTGGAATATATCACCTGCAGATACAGGGAGATACCTGTATTTACGTTATTTCATGTTATGGGCTCCATCAGTTTTCCTACTGTTGATGTCAAGCTGACTAGTTTGTAGTTTCCTGGGTTATTAGATTAGATTCCCCACAGTATGAAAACAGGCCCTTCGGCCCAACAAGTCCAGACCGACCCTCCAAAGAGTAACTCACCCAGACCCATTCCCCTACATTTACCCCTGACTAATACACTATGGGTAATTTAGCATGGCCAATTCACCTTGCCTGCACATCTTTGGATTGTGGGAGGAAACCCACACAGACACGGGGAGAATGTGCAAACTTCACACAGACAGTTGCCCAAGGCTGGAATTGAACCTGGGTCCCTGGTGCTGTGAGGCAGCAGTGCTAACCACAGAGCCACCATGCTGCCAATCCTTTACTCCTTTCTTAAACAATGGTGTTACATTTGCAATCCTCTAGACCCCAGAACTAACACTGTGTTCAGAGAGGCCTGGACAATTTCTGTCAATGGCTTTGCAATTTGCTCCCAACCTCTCTAAGCAATCTAGGATGTATCCTATCCAGGCCTGATGACATCTGTATCTGGAGTGCTGCCAGCCTTTATAGCACTTTTTCTCTTTATCTATCATTATACTGCTCAGTTGTTCAACACCCAATTTTTCAATTGGGTGTAATTATCACCATCGTCTAATTTGGTAATGACAGAAGCAAAGTATTAACTTAGTACATCTGCCATATCCTTTGTTTCAGTGAGCAGTTTACCTGCTGTTCCTTATCTTTCACTAATCTTTTACTATTAATGTGTTTGAAGAATGTTTTATGATTTGTTTTAGTACAGCCTGCCATCCTTTCCTCTTGCTTCCTTTTAGTCTTCTTTGTTCCTGTCTTAGCCTCTCTTCTGCAAATGAGGTAGTCTTCGAGATTTCTAATGCTATTGCTATTATTATTCTGGTATCCATCATATGCCTTCTTTTCCTTACTTTCTCATTAATATCATTATTCATCCAGGGTACTCTAGCTTTGGATACCCTATATTTATTTTTCTTGGGTAGGTACCTAGCTTGCACCCATATATCTCATTTACTGTTTTATCTACCAAAATGAGTTTCTAATCCATATGCTCCAATTGAAATTTTAGACTCTCAAAACCTGGCATTTTTCTGTCTGGGATCTTAATCATTGATGGATTTTTATTCTTTTCCATCTTAATATTGAGCCTTATTATGTTATGATTGCTATTTCCTAAATGTTCCCCAACTCTGACATTCTCCGCTTTACCGGCATCAATTCCTAGGACCAGATCCAGCACAGCTCCCTCTCTAGTAGGATTGTTTTAGAAAATTCTTCTGAACATATTGAAGGAATTTCTCCCTCTCTACCTTTTTTTCCATGTCTACCCAAGGGTAATTTAAATTTATAACTGTCGCCTATTTTGTCTCGCAGATTGCCATAATCTGCCTACAAATACTCTCATCTACTTCCTTCCCACTATTCGAAGGTCTATAATAAATATCCAACAAGATCACTGCTCCCTTCCTATTCCTCACCTCCAAACATATAGATTATAATTTAGGAACTGCATTTTGTTTGAGGGTAATAATACTATTTTTGGTCAAGTATTGCTACATCTCCTCCATTTTTACATACCCTATTTCCTCTAAAACTTGGATGTTAAGTCTCCAATCCTGTTCTGGCTTGAGTCACATTTGAGAACTTGATGTAGGAACTCACATGTGGACTTCAGTGGCGTGATTCTCAGTGAGAGTTCCATTAAGATTAGATTACTTAGTGTGCAAACAGGCCCTTTGGGCCAACAAGTCCACACTGACCCGCCGAAGCGCAACCCACAGAGACCCATTCCCCTACATTTGCCCCTTCACCTATAACACTACAGGTAATTTAGCACAGCCAATTCACCTAACCTGCACATTTTTGGATTGTGGGAGGAAACCGAAGCACCCGGAGGAAACCCACACTGGCACGGGGAGAATGGGCAAACTCCACACGGAGAGTTGCCTGGGGCGGGAATTGAACCTGGGTCTCTAGCGCTGTGAAGCAGCAGTGCTAACCACTGTGCCACCGTGCCACCCACAAAGTAATGAATGGTTACTCAATAGAGTGTGATGATGATAAATTTCAGTCATATTTCACATAAGCGAGGGAAGGACTATCCTCTGCGTTTAAGAATCATTCTTCCACCAAGGTTCAGTAGAAGACAAAAAAAACTGCAGATGCTGGAATCCAAATGAGACAAACAGGTGGCGTAATACCCAAAATGTTGACTTCTCCCCCTCCTGATGCTGCCTGATTGCTGTGTTCTTTCAGCCTCCTGCCTGTCTACTTTGTATTCCAGCATCTGCAGTTTTTTTTTGTCTCTAACCAAGTTTATACCACTGTGAGGTCTCTTCAAAGGATGCCCACTTTGAAGAAGTTCTCTGTCTTCCTCAGACGTGAACTCAGTGAGTCCCTTTCTCACTTCCACATAATTGTGACCTCTTCAGTACTCCAGCTGTTTGACCAAAGCCACTATTACAGCCACGTCGCTTTCTTCAGCTCCCATCTTCGCAACCATCTCACCCCTCAAGGCCTACAGGTACAGAGTTTAAATTTGGACCCGCCATCGATGCTCCATACTTACAATACCTTCAATGCCTCCACAAACAATTCTCTCTCCGGATTCTCCACTCATCCCTCTCTGCAATGCACAGGCTCCTCCACTCCATCTCCTCATCCCTCCCCCAGCTCAAGGCCTCTCTTTCCCAAACCTGTGGAGGACCGTTACCCTTCTATATTTGATGCAGAATCTGGAGTCCTGAAAAAAGGTTGAGAGATTAATAGAAGAACTTTATCAAGAGTGCACAGGGATAATCCATATGAAAGCAGTAGGTAGATGTTACTTTTGATATCCAAAGGTAGGTAGAGATTTTGAGGAATCAGTGAAAAGTTGTGAAGTGTTACAAAATAAAAAATGATTTAACCAAGATTCCTTTTATTCCAAGCAGAAACATAAGAAAACCATGGAAACACCTACACAGCAATTTTTCTGAAGTGCGAATGGTAGAGTAATTTATTTTTTGTCAATGCCTGTAGCAAGTGGATAAACACTAGATGGTATCTTCACCAGAAAGCTGAAGAGTTTTGAGAACAAAAAAGTCTATAAAGTTGAGATTTGGCCATGTAATCTTCTAGAAATTAGACTGGTGATTGGTTGCCAGTGAGCTTTTTTAGTGGGATGAAGATGCTTCAGCTACCAAGAACTCCCATGGCAGAGACATAGATGCTGCCAATATGGCAGCTATAACTCGCTGCTCGGACAAGGTTTAGTTTTCTTTAGCCTGATGTAATTTCAAAGTACAAGCAAAGCAAAGCAAAGGTAACTCATGCTGTGTGAGATTTTAAACTTAGAGTTCAACATTGGTCAGAAGGTCACAATGACAAGGTATTGATGTGCTAAGAAAGAAGTTGTTGTAAAGATACCAGGTTCATTTATATATCTAGTGAAGACTGGAGAATGATTCTGTCAGTATCATGTCAATTACTTGCTTGAAAGAGGAAATCTATCAAAGGGAGAGCACAAGAAATGCTTTCCTTTATCGATCAGTGCATTGAATATAGGAGTTGGGAGGTCGTGTTGCGGCTGTACAGGACATTGGTTTGGCCAGTTTTAGAATATTGTATACAATTCTGGTCTCCTTCCTATCAGAAGGATGTATGAATGAATTGGACTAAAGGGTCTGTTTCCGTGCTGTACATCTCTATGACTGTATTCAAGGTACTCTGGTAGTACGTGCATTTTGCATGTGATTACGGTATACAAACAATATTTGACCCAACCTGTTGGACTTCAGGTAGGTAGTGCTAATTTTGTCATCCTTAATTCTGGTAACATATGTACGTGTACTATTTAGCTTTTTAATGTATCGTAATTTTTTTTTGTTAACCAGGGAAATTGGTGAAATTAAACTCCCTAGCGCCCTCTTTGTTGGAGAGAAAGAAGTTCAATTATGGCTG
Source organism: Chiloscyllium punctatum (assembly GCF_047496795.1). Classification (NCBI taxonomy): domain Eukaryota; kingdom Metazoa; phylum Chordata; class Chondrichthyes; order Orectolobiformes; family Hemiscylliidae; genus Chiloscyllium; species Chiloscyllium punctatum. The sequence goes on along the minus strand of NC_092765.1, from coordinate 27,160,906 downwards.
CTCATAACTGAACACGGTGAGCCTTTTCTCCAATGAGCGTAGAGTCATCAACCTGAAAAGTTAACTTCATTTCTTTTCACATATGCATTCAGGCCCATGGAGTGTTTCCAGCAGTTTTGGTTTTAGAGCTTTGTCAGCACCTGCTGCATTTTGCTTTTATAAAAATCTATCAATCTCCATGTTGAACATTCTTCTTGACACAATAACTACAGCTGTTTAGGGAAAGTGGTTTCCACTACCTTACTCATGAGAGAATATTTCATTTTTTCATTCTTTAATGAACTTGCTGTAATGTGAACTGTAAGGCGCCCTTAGTTCCGAATTCCCTCTCAAAGGAATATCTACTTTATCAAATCCCTCTCTCAAATATCTTGATTAGATCACCCTTTGACCCTTAAATTTCAAGGGAATGCAAGCCCAAGCTTATGAAGCCTGTCATCATAATGTGACCCTGTAAAAGCTGTTACACTTCTGGTAAATTTTCTTCCAAAGCCAATATATCCTTCCTGTGGTGTGGTGCCCAAAACTGAATGTAATGTTCCAAATGGGATTTACTGAGTTTCAATACAGCAATCTTACCTTTTGTATTTTAGCTTTCTTGTGATAAAAGTGATAAACATTTTTGATTCCTAATGCTAATCTATCAGTGTTGGACCCAAAATAAAAACCATTGTATTTCCCCACATTTGATTTCACGAGAACCCCTTTCCACTGACATGGAAGCTTTTTAGCATATGTATGTGATCTGGTGAATCACTGGAATGTGATTGCAATTTGAACTGGATGGTCTAATTGAGATGTTAATTGTAGTGAAGGACGACAGGGAAGAGAAACAAGACCAAATTCTGCTACTTTCTCTGCAAGGCATGAGTTCTCTGCAGGAACCAAGAGAGAAAATGCTGGAAAATCTCAGCAGGTCTGGCAGCATTTGTAAGGAGAGAAAAGAGCTAATGTTTTGAGTCTGACTGACCCTTTGTCAAAGGGTCAAAGGGTCAGTTAGACTCGAAACATCAACTCTTTTCTCTCCTTACAGATGCTGCCAGACCTGCTGAGATTTTCCAGCATTTTCTCTCTTGGTTTCAGATTCCAGCATCCGCAGTAATTTGCTTTTATCCAGTTCTCTGTAGGATTTCATTACTAAAGCTGAGGCAACTGCTGTCACCGATTTGACCTCCATCCTGATGGCAAGACCTCATGAGATGCTTGCAGCAACTGATCCCACCAGCTAAATGCGGTTCACACAAAGCTTTTAGAATGAATGAATTTTCACCGCTTCCTCTAATTCCTCGTGCTACCAACAGTATGTGGGAAGCCAGCAGTCAGCGATGTAACTGTATTGTGGGAGTTAAAATGGCATGGATTTCAGACCTCCAGCACGATAAGCTACCCACATCAAACCCAGCTTTTCCACAGCATTCAAGCTGGGCTGACAGAATTTTCAAATTCTAAACTGGGCATTTTTTTAATGTGTTAAAAATCACTAATTGGAGATTTGTACCCAAGCACAATAGTTTGAAAATTAATTTGGGATTTAGCTCACTGAGTTAGAGAAGTGTTTGCTACAACTTGAGTACAAACCTTTCAATGTAGGATATTGAAACAACTCCACAGGGGCCAGTATCCCGTCACCAAGTCACCCTTCAGTTACACATGGAGAGTCCTTCTCATTGATCCAGCTCTCAGAGTGAACAGAATCTCTGACACTCCTCCTTATTTCTGAGAGCCAGGGCTCCTGACTTGACCAGATTTACAGCCCCAATCAGGAAACTCATATTCGATGAAGTCCATCTGCCCACCCTCATTAGATTGACCACATCCCTCCCCCTCTAAGTCCAGGGGCTTAAGTCCCCTCTAAGTCCTGTTATTTTTCTTACATCCTTTCCAGGGGCATTTTCACACTGGGTCTGATTCAGCCTCGGATCCAAGGAGCATGTACCTGGCCGTTGCCTGCCTCTTGTGCCTGCAGCATCTCAGAAGAAATGTACACACTTCTTCAGTCAGTAAAGGTGTCAAGGCTGCGATATCCGACGTGTCCATCCTAGACTCTGATTTTTCTTCAACGCTAGACTGAGGGGGAAAATCAATGGGTTCTGACAGCCTTTGTGGATGTTCTGAAGGGACGGGTGTGATTTGTTCCTGCCCTGTTTGTGATTTTGCAGCTTTCATGATGTCCACGTGCTCGTTCAGAACCACCTCACCTAGCCGTACCTTGTATGTCACGGGATCTGATCTTGAGGTGGCCATGCCTCTGACCCATGCAGGGCCATTTCTGTGGTTTTGGCACTGAAATTTGTCCCATGAAGTAAACTGTATTGCTCACTTAGAGGGATCATGTGTCCAGCATTGGCGTTCCTCATGCTGTTACTCCCCCAGCCCCCAAGTCCAGGAAGCTCAGATTTAACCTGGTGTGGAGCCTTCTCCCCATTAGCAACTCTGCTGGAGCTATCCCTGTAGTTGCATCTGTGGTGATCCAAAATGAAAAAGGAATTGGGAGAGTTTGGAATCGAGTGAAGCTGTAGGCTGTGTCTTTAAGCCTGCCTTCAGAGGTTGAACTGCTCTTTCCACCAGACCATTGGACAATGGGTGTTATGGAGCTGTCCTTACATGCTGAATGTCATTTGACTTCAGAAAGTACTCGAATTCCCTGCTGGTAAATGATGGTCCATTGTCTGTGACCAACACTTCCGGCAGCCTGTGTATTTCAAAAGACGCTCACAGCTTTTCTCTCAAGTCCCGTGTATGGAAGATGAACTCAATGCATGCCTAATCATTTTGAATGAGCATCCACAGTCAGTAAGAACATTAATCCCATGAGAGCAAAGGTGGGGGTGGGGGTGTGTGTGGTAGATGTGTAGTTGAGTCTGGGATTGACCCAGTTATCCCCTTAAATGTGGGGAGCTGTTAATGGTCATTTTTGTCCTTGCTAGCACTCTGGGTATTGCCCCACCAACACATCCAATCCTGGTCACCAGACAAAACCTCTTGCCAACATCTTCATTTTAGGGACACCACTGGATCACCCTGATGAAGTTCGGCCAGTACCTGGTGGCTAACTCTGCTCGGGACAATCGGTCTTGCTCCCCATAATAATGGCATGATGCCTGAAATGCTTCGCCTCATTCAAAGATGACTGTTGTGAGCAAATTTCTTCAGGTGCATTCTTTTCTTCTGTCTTCGCCACTGAAATAATTCCACAGATGCCGACATCCTGTTACCAGGTCACCCTTTATTTACACATGTATAATATTTGGCACTGATCCAGACTCCCTCTGAGCCAGTTCTCAGAGTGAACAGGATCTCTGAAACTGCAGTTTATATATGTCAGTCAGTGCTCCCTAACCAGCCCCAATCAAGGAAGTCCTGTTCGATGAGGTCCAACTGGCTGACCTCATTACAATCACGACAGATATCTCAACTGTTAATGCACCATGCTGTCTATTAAAGTCTCATTGGCTCCATTTCCAGTGAATGATATTAAAATGCTTCTTCCCTCATACTACAGCCACCAATTCATGTCTAAAATACTTCATATTAGCTTCAAGAAAAATATAAAAGAAAGATTGTTACCAGTCCAGCTTAATACACCTTTTCTTTATTGACCCCTGGCAACGCTATGAGGAACCTGTGGCCTATCTAGTTAAATGAATTGGGGCCCCAAGTGCTATACATTTACAGAGCCTAAGCGTAGTGATTGGAACCAGGTGGATCTTACTGACTATGAGATCCTTGATTGGGGCTGTTAACTAGGGCAATCAAGGAGCCCTGGCTGACAGACATAAACAAGCGATTCAGAGAGTTTCCTGACATCCGGGACTGACTCTGGCTGTAACTATTCAGTTCGATGTACTGTGCAAATGCAAATAAATGGTGACTTGGTGATGGGATACCGGCCTCTGTATGGTTATTTCACTGTGTAAACTTAAACAAAACCTTGATGACATAACAGAAGAAAGCATACAACTCTGACATATTTACAACTGAAGACTGGGTTTTGGAACGAAAGCCTTGGAGATTCTATGTAAGTATGCATTGAGCAAACGTTTAGACTGTGTTAGGTTTTCTGTAAGTTTACTTTAATCCGTGTTTTATTATTTGTTCACAGATTTCCTTTTCTATCAGGACAGAGCTAGTTGAGGACAAGGTAAGTATAGGTCAACGATTTAATAATGACATGTGTAACCACTTAACAGTTTCATCTAACTATTAGTTAACTAGTGGTTTGTGCATAAACCAGGTCTATCACATTTCTCCCTGCGGTGATACAGGAATCTGCATTGTCTATAATCAAAATCAGGATATAGATAGGACAGCTGAAAGTCTGTCTCAGTGATCCAATCTCTGTTTTTGAGCTTCCTCTCTTTTTGGCATTTCAGTATGCATGCAGGGTGTTAGTTTAATTATGAATTATACTTTGCTTCTACACTAATGTGAGATTTTAATGCTCAATGAAGTAGAAAGGTTAATACAGTGTTGTTTCATGTAAAATAACAACAACAAGGAAAAGATAACTCTTACATCTGAGAATAAAATACTTCAACGCAACTATTGTGAACAGAACTGGAACATTTCGGTAGGGTGGAGGGTAAGATTTATGCTTTCCTCATAAATCAATATTTCCAAAATTGCATTTTCTGGTTTTTTTCCTGGATGCCCATTCAAACTAAAGTCAAGAAAAAGGAGCAAGACAAAAGGCATTGAGTCCATGACAATTGTGTGAATTGTTTTAATAAAGCTCATGTTTCAAAAAAGGCAGGACAGTCTGTGAGCTGTCAGCGAAGAGACATGAGATATCTTGTATTGTTCAAGACCTCCATGAAAGATTAAGAAAAACTAAAAGTGCAAAAGATAGTTACACCCTTGCAGCAATTTCAAGGAAAATCCCTAGAATTACACTCCTTAATTACACCTTGTAAGACTTTTTATTTTTGTGGTCTTCCCTTTTCTTTTACAAACATTATATACAGGTACACATAAAAAGCCAAGAGCAGAGATAAGCTGCCATTGCTGGTCTGATTTTATTTTACTAATGAGTGTACTTTCTCAACATTTTCTATTTGTGGATAATGTCCATTAAATTACACCAGGGATGGAAATTAAATGCTGGCTTTGCCAGCAGCACCCATTGATTTGATAAGGTGGCTGTTTAGCTGGGGTTTTTTTTCAGTTTATATGGTACTAAATGCATGGGTTCAATACCCACAGGGCTGTGGTTATTCTGAAGGGCTGTGTCCTGGGGACAATGTCAAGGGAGCTTTGTTTTCTTTCAGCTTTAAAAGAGTAGAAGTAACTTTTTCAGTTTACTTTTAGTTCAGAATAAAGGGAGTTTAACGCTGTATTTAACTCCATGCCATCACTGTCCTGGGAGTATTTGATGGGGATGATGTCAAGGGAACCTTACCTTTGGTTTAGTTTTAGTTCAAAAGTGTAGAGAGACATTTACTTTCTATTTAAGAGTAGAGAGAGATTTACTCTGTATCTAACAAAATGCTGTTCCTTTTGTGAGTATTTGATGGGGACAGTGCAGAGGGATCTTTACTTTCTATTTATCTTTAGTTTAAAGGAGTGAAAGGCTGTCTTTCTCAGCCTCTCTCTTTGTCTGAATTGTGATGACCCTCAGGTGAAGCCACCATCAGTTGTCTCTCCCATGAGAGAGTAGCTCTATGATCTGGTAAGACTATGGTGTCTTTACATTTAAAGTTTGATAGCAAGTCTAAGCACACCCTTGACCTTTCCCTCCCCAGTCCAGAACATCAAAGGTAAATTTCGAACATCAGCTGTTCCCATGGTAAAGATTAAACAAACTGAGGCTTAGGCCTGAATTTTGCCATGGGTGTCAATGCCTCCATGACAGGGTGAGAAATGAATCTTGAGCCTTAACTGACTGGCAAAGGGACTATGTGGGAAAGTTTACCACAGTCCGCCTAACTTCTGGTCAACGCTAAAGAACGCTGCTGTAGGCCCATTCAGAACACTGGCAGCTCTGATGCCTCAGCAGTGCCACCAGGGGATGTGGTTGGCATTGAGAACGGCACGAGATGTTGTTTGACAAATATTGTAACAATTCGAGAGTGCTGAGGGTCAGAGGCAAAGTCTATCTAGAAATAGATTTGTCCACTGATGGGGCATAAACCTCTTTCCTTGCTGTAAGACTGCACTTTGAACAAAGAACCTCTGGCTCTGCTGGTGCCCAAGGCTATTGCAGGAACTTCACTTTAATTTGGCTGGTGACTTCCCTCAATGGTAAGAATAGTCACCACATAATTGGCAAGATTCTGAAAGCTAGGTCAAATGGTGTTAAGTGAGTCTTCAATTATGCTAATTAGCCTGCTGCCTTGTCTGTCTTGTCATGCTGCTTGCCCCACATCCAGGCCTGCATGAGCAGAAATTTCCTCCAAACATGGAGAACTGCCCAGGGAGCCCCTGTTGGTTCTTCTTGGGAAGGCACAATGTCTGAAGTGCCAGTCAGGTACTTAACCAGGCAGGGGCAGATTGTCCCAGAGGAATGGGGAGGTGATGGCCTAATGGTGTTATTGCTAGACTGTTAATCCAGTGACTCAGGTAATGGCCTGGGGACATGGGTACAAATCCTATTTGAATTCAATAAAAAAAATTAGAAGTTTAATGATGACCACAAGTCAATTGTTGGGTGGTGGGGGTGGGGGGGAGCCCATCTGGTTCATTAATGCCCTTTTAAGGAAGGAAACTGGCATCCTTAACTGGTCTGGCCTGCATGTGACTCCAGACTCAGTAATGTGGTTGATTTTAATCTGCCCTCTGGGTAATTAGGGATGGGTAGTAATGGCTGCCTAGCCAGCAATGTCCTCTTCACATGAATGATTAAGTGGATAATAAAAATCTATCTGTCTAATTTATTGTCACCGTCCCCACCCCTTTCCACCAAACTTGCCCTCCTCAAACTCTGTTCCTCAACCACAAAGTCAATCCCTCTTGCTGGGTCATTGTCAGAGTCTGAGCCACACTTCACAGTCATGCATTGCTATTGTCCCTGAGATAAGCTCTGGGCGCAATTCCACCCCCTCACCAACTTCCATCTCCATAACATCACACATCTCAACCTCTGCCTCAGCTCATCTAATGCTGAAACCCTCAGGCTTTCTTTTATTATCTTTTGGAATGAATTATTTCAATGCTGTCCTGAACAACTTACTACCTTCCATCCTCCATCAACTTGACTTCATCCAAAACTCTGGCAATATCCTGACTCACTCTAAGTCTAGTTCGCCCACCACCTATTTATTTGCTGATTCGTTACTGGTGTGGCAATACTTCAATTTTAAAATATTTTCATCCTGGTTTTTAAATTCCTCTACGGCCTCATTCTTTTCCACCTCTGTAACCTGCTCCAGGGCAACAACTTTATAACCAACCAATTCAAAGCATCTGCACATCCCCACTTTAAATTGCTCCCCGATTGATGGCTATTCCTTCAGCTATTCAGGCAGTACTGCCTTTCTACCCCTCTGTTTCTTTAAGATGCTTCTTAACACATACCTCTTTAACTGAGAGTAAATGAGGACTGCAAATGCTGGAGATCAGAGTCAAAGAGTGTGGTGCTGGAAAAGCACAGCTGGTCAGGCAGCATCTGAGGAGAAGGAGGATCAACGATTTGAGTACATGTTCTTCACCAGGAATGATCTTGATGCTCGAAATGTCGATTTTCCTGCTCCAAGATCATTCCTGATGTACCACACTCTTCGACACATACCTCTTTAACCCAATTTCTGGCCACCTCTCCCAGTATTTCCATCTGTGGCTCACTTTCAAATGTTGCTTGATAATGCTCCTGCAAAATGCCTTGGGACATTTTCGTTCTATTTAAAGATAAATGCAAGCTTTTCTTGTAGGTGAATAGTTCTTGTATTTTGTTCCATGTTCAATTCCTTGAGATTCACCCTAATTTTGCTTTTGTTTATTATTCAGCTTCTCTTTGGCATTTGTTCAGCTTTATGCTTCCTTTAACACATAACAATGATCTTTTGATCCAGGAAAGAATACCTTTAAGTAATCTGTGGCAATGATACTGGTGTATGTTTTACCACAACAATGATAAGATTATCCAATGTTGTATTCGTGATGGTCTCTCAGCAATTTGTTGTGTTCTTTCTGCCATTGATCGGTTTCAACCAGAAAAAAAATTGTATGGTGTGCAATAGAATTTGTCATGTTGCTAATTAACACGTGCTGGATTAGTGGTGCTGGAAGAGCACAGCAGTTCAGGCAGCATCCAACGAGCAGCGAAATCGACATTTCGGGCAAAAGCCCTTCATCAGGAATGTGTCAACCATGGGGCGGCACGGTGGCTCAGTGGTTAGCACTGCTGCCTCACAGCGCCAGGGACCCAGGTTAGCTTCCCGCCTCGGGTGACTGTGGAGTTTGCACATTCTCCCCGGGTTTCCTCCCACAGTCCAAAGATGTGCAGGTTAGGTGAATTGGGTGGGTTATTCTCCAGAGGGTTGGTGTGGACTAGTTGGGCCGAAGGGTCTGTTTCCACGCTATAGGGAATTTATTCTAATCTAATTAAAATGTAATTATTATTCATTCACCTGAAAAGAGGAAGTAGACTGAAACACACAATTTGCTTTGAAATAAGTGGCATCTGTTGATCAATCCAGAGCCAGGCAAAAATAATATCACAATGTTCCTAATACTTTCTGTATTCTCTATCCTTAAAATCTCAGAGGTGAAACTGCCGACTGAAGTATCAAATTAGCCATTGTGTTGTTCCACTTTCAGGGTTTACACTGATTGAAACTGGCCAATTGATTTCATATCAGATCTATGGCAAGGGAATGAGCTGTACTCTACAGAGATTGAAAATAGTCCAAACTCATTTTTCTTGGGATTGGTAAGGGTCATCATACAGTGGTCCTTTGTCCACTGGGATTGAGACTATTCTAGTTCATTTCACTAAGAATGTGTATTTGTCATCACAGATTGAACCTATGTCCATTGGGATGGAGATTGTTCAAAATCATTCAATTTGCGACTGATCATTACTGTCGGCCAAATGAAACTTCATTTACTTTTGCTATTGGTCCAAGGTGATCCAGTGGTGACACCTGTTTGCTGAGGTCATATTACCCCTTAGGAGATAAAAAGGAAATATTGTAAATGTTGGGAATCTGAACTAAAAGCAGAAAATGCTGGAAATATTCATCAAATCAGAGAGTATCCAAATAGAGGCTCACCAAGCTCATTTTTTTTCATCCCATTAGAAGTTTTAGTACTTGACACTTTTTATATGTAGCAACTTGTTTTCCAGGCAATGTTTAATTTCTGTGAATAACATAAATGAAAGGTATATTTGGTGCAATCATTGCACCAAATCTAAATATATAGAAAAACATTTTGAGTCATTTTACATTTTTTCCCCTTTGCTTATTGTGTTTTTTGTTGACGATAGCTGTGTGGAACATAATAATTTTTGTTTTCAGATTTGTCCCAAAAAAGTTAGAGAATTAATGCTTGATTTAAAAAAATTGTTTTTGATGGAATTTCCAACCTGCTTAGTTTTCCATAGAATCAAAGGAGTGGAGGAGGGCAAGGTTTACAAGCAGCATGTATTGGCTTGTCTGTGACTGGCCAGTCAATTCTGAGGAGTTGCTGTAGAAGCCGTAGAATTGCTGTCAGCTTTCTGTGATCTTGTTGCCTCTCTTCAGCTGTGAGTGATAGTCCTGAGAAACCATTTCGAGTCATGATGAACTTCTCAGGCAACAATATCAAAGGAAAAATATAGTTTGCAGCATTTTGAACAAGTAACAAGACATTGCTTTTAACAGTTTAATATTTTTGTCAGAATTTTGTTTTTTGTTAATGTTTATTAAAAACAAAAGTTAATTGAAAAAAGATAAATTTCCATTCAGTTGTCAAGCCAACATGGAAGCTGTAAATTGTTTTAAATAATATTGATTATTTGCATTAATAATCTTTTTTTTTTCTCTTTGTCATTTGGCTTCCTAGTTATTCCAGGTTGTTGACTTCTGAGTTGTTAATATTATTATTTAAATTCAATATTCAACTGTTTTTCTCCAGTGGATGTTGATCATTACTATGTCCCATTTATGTTTTTCAGTTTGAGGAAAACAGACCCTGTTTGGAAACTTTATTTTATGAACAATATTAGAATTGCCTGACCACCCCGCCTCCCCCCACCTCCCCCCACCCCGACAAACCTTAATAGTGCATTCTTGGTCCAGAACTCGAGAATCCATCAGACTGTTAAACCAGCTGACCCCAAGGGAGAACATTGCTTGTTTAACAGCTCTCATTCTCTGATTTCTGCTGTCAATCGTACACTTTTAATTTACAGCAACTTAAGAAGTTTCACGTGCTTTCAGTTTTTGCTACTGAGATTTTAATTAGCAATTGATATTGTTATTGCCAATTGTAAGTAGGAAGCAATGCCTGAATGAATTTTAAATTTTTTTTTAAAACAATAAATTCTATTGATAATATAAAGCTCATTACTTCAATACAGTGTATAGGGCATGAGGTATCAGGGTGGGATGGGGGGATGTGGTAGTGGGGTGAAGTACCTGGAGGGCATGGGATGTCATCGATCAGGTTTGGGGAGTGTGTGAGGGCTGAGGAGTAAGGGGGCAGAGGGCATTAACTTTTATCATTATAATTGGGACAAAGTCAGGTAGCACTGAGGTGGGTCTTTTGAACAACCCTTCTCAGTATTTTCCTGCCCCTGTGTGCTGCCTCTGCACTGTTTCTCAGGAGCCTGGCCCAATTGCAGCCTCCTCCAGCAACTAAAACACGCTTGCAGAGCCAATTTCTCCCAAAAGGAGCATGTGCATCTTTCAGTTTTCCTGACACCAGCTACCCACCTCTAGGATGAAAGGTCAGGACTCAGACCTCAACTTCAGCTGATCTTGATACAATTAACAGGTCATGTCTTTTTACCCTTGGTAAAAATGAAGGCCGAGACGATGACTTAGTAAAGATATTTATGATTCCGAAAGGTTTTGGGAAAGTGAATATCAAGAGACATTTCCACTTGGGACAGGGGAAAATGACTGACTAAACACAATCAGTACATGACGATCACTTAGAAACACAAGAAAGTATTGTTATGGACCAGATCAGTCCCCACCCCTTTTAAAAAAAAGTAGGGTCCAGGCTACCTCTTTAACTTTTATATTTATTTAAAGGCAAATGTAAGGTGAAGTGTCCCAGGTTTGATTTGTTTGGTCCACCACTAGATTTTAATCAATACACATTTTATCCTTTGGAAACTGTTAAATAACAAAAAAAAAGTTGGCAAAATTTTACCTCAATTGAAATATATAATAAGATAATGTATTAATTAATCACTAATTGTCAACTGTTTCCATGTAGGCAGCATTCCATAAATATATCCTTGACAAGACAATTTAGCAAAACAGTTAAAAATCACACAACACCAGGTTATAGGCCTATAGGTTTAATTGGGAACACTAGCTTTCGGAACACTGCTCCTTCATCAGGTGGTTGTGGAGTTCAGCTAGTGCTGATGTTGTGTAATTTTTAACATTGTCCCTTCCAGTCCAACACTGGCACCTTTAAATCATAGCAAAACAATGGCTCATTGGTTAGCACTGCAGCTTCACAGCATATTCTCTCCATGTCTACATGGGCTTCCTCCCACTATACAAAGATGTGTAGCCTAGATGGATAAGCCATGGTCATTGTAGGCTTGCAGGGATAGGCTGGGTGTAGGTGGAATGCTCTTTGGAGGGTCAGTGCAGAGTTGAGGGCCAAATGGCCTCTTTCTGCACTGATGCTATTGTCACATGATGCCTCGTTCCTGTCCAGCAGAACGAAATACTGAAAGAGACGGTTTGCCTTATTTTATTTCTAAGGGGAAGACTCTCATTTAAGACTCTAGCAGCAGAGAAGTCAAGCTGTTTGCTCAGCAGCAGTAGAAACCTTCTCAATAATTGAAAGCAAAACTAAAAACCTTCCTGGGTCTGTGTGAGCCCTGACCTGCCCACTCATACTACTCATGTGTAACTTTAAATAAAACCACCCCATGGATACCACCAAACTGTTCACCAACTGCTTGTCTGAAACAGACAACCCGGTGACACTGTGGCAACACTTGCCTGGAAGAGAAACAGCACAGGGCACATCCCTCCTAAAGGCACAGCACCGTCATAGAATTCAGAAGAAACATCTTTGCCCAAAGAGGGGTGAGAATGCAGAAGTCACTACCACAGAAAGTGGTTGAACTGAATAATAGAGATCCAGTTAAGAGGAAGTTAGGCAAGCATATGAATGAGAAAAACAGAGGGTTGTGACAAGAGATTTAAATAAGGAAAAGTACAATGAGACTCAAGTGGAGCATAAAGGGTATGGATTGATTTGCCCAAAGTCCTGTTTCTATGCTGCTTGTCTAATTTGACTTTGTGAAACTGTCATGAGCAACTGTATAATACTACTAAATAAAAACAGAAAGACGTATGGATGCTATAAATCGGGCACAAACAGAAGTTGCTGGAAAAGCTGAGCAAGTCTGGCAACATTTTGGGTCTGGTGACCCTTCCTCAGAACCGGACCTGAAATATTAACTCTAATTTCTCTTCACAGCTGCTGTCAGACCCGCTGAGCTTTTTCAACAGCTTCTGTTTTTGTTTCTGAAGAATAGTACTCCTGTATTATGCAACTTCCATTTTTCTATCTTTTCCAACGTTCCAAGATAACATGTGATATCCCTCGAACATATTCATGCTTAGATTTCAGTGGCAGTTTATGGCAGAGTTTCATGTTTGATTGTAATGTTCTTTTCAGTGGTATTTACCTGAATTGATGTAATCAGTGTAAAAGATCATGGAATTGTCAGTGCAAATTACATATACAGCAACTTGAATTTCCATGATTTTTTGCACTTATTTAAAAAAGACATCATGCTGCAAACAGGCACCTCTCTCAATACTGGGCATACACCATCAGGATGAGTCGATCTCGAGAAGCGGCTTCTGGTAATCACAGCAGTTGTGTATCTTTGAGCAGGTTCCAAAGTTGCACATGTTCTTTTGGGTGCGAGGACCTATTAAGAAATTTTTGAACATAATTTTATCTTAATTAATTTAGGAAATGATTACCTATGCAGCAAGACAGGTAAGATGCATACAGTTTTGCAACTGTTTTGAAGTCATCTTCAATAATCTAAATTTACAGGCTATTATTATGATTAATAATACTTATGACATACAAACCCATTTTTAGGTCAGTCATTCAAATGGCATCTTGTTACTACTCCTAAATGACACACAGAATATTTTTTAAAGCAAATTTAATTATTTTTAAATCTTTTTTTAAAAGTGCTGCCTAATTGCACTAATTCAGGGCAGATTTGGTATTGGCAATGCACAAATGAGCTTGAGGGGTAATTCAAGGAAGGAATTCTCAAAATAATTTTGGGTATGATTTGCACTGGTTTCACCAATTCACATCAGTGTGTAAACTCATGGAGCTGTACAATGGATTGTGTACAATGTACAAAGATTGTGACAGGATTCTGCTGATCAGAATCCTTTTCTATAATTAATCATATTCCAATATGTTGGCGTGTGTTCGTTCTGGTATTTGTTTTGCTTCAAATATTACAAATTTCACTCTTTTTGTTTGCTTGAGTGTAGGTTCTTTTTCCTGGCAGCTTAATTAATCTCACTACTGGATGAAAGCTCAGAATACCTACTGCACAGTGGGATCAATAACTGCTCTCAGTAATAGAAAAGGGTGTCATAGGGTAAATATTTATGTGCTTAAATCTCTTTAGATCAATAGGAGAGGAATTGGTGGAGAAAAACACCATGATTGAGACTAAATTGGAGATTGCTTGATAGGTGCAGAGGTCGAATGCCATCATGGCTATTGAGTGACAGGCTAGAAAACAAAAAAATGAAACATACACCTGAAAGGTATTTGTCATTTAGCTTGTTTCTGCATAAGAGGATAAAATGAGAACGGGTAAAATACGGCCTAATGGAGTTTCATACTTCTGAGGGATTCAATGATCAGGGTACACTGAAAACTGTTCTCTCTCTGGGATCCAGGTTGAACCTAGAACAGTCATGGTGCATGGATAGGCTTCTCTCTGTGATTGCTCTACATGGTCCAGAATGAAAAACATTTGGCCATTTTTCATTTTGTCCCTAAAGGTCCTTAATTGAATTAATTGAGAGTAAAATTGGTCAAGGTGTAAAGCCAACATCTGATGTGCTCCTGTACGTTACCTGTTGGACTGCTGAGTTCGATCAAGTGCAGTGGATTCATCCATACATAAAGGTTGTGTTGTATAAAGTATACTTGGAGTTAGAAATGGTTCAGTGATAGGCTAAATGATGTATTGTATTGAAGTACTTTGGTTGAATTTCCACACAGGCTCTCCTGATCAACCATTTATACAAGCCCTTTGTTTATTAGCACTCCTTGAATATACTGTAATATATTTTCATCCTTGCTTAATTCCATTACAGATCGTGATTGTAGTAATAGTGATTTCTTTTTGACCTGAATGTGTTACTTTGAGGCATTTTCTGGTCCACCTTCCATGATTTCCTGAGTCCGAAAGCTGTTGTATTTTTTCCAGTGTTTTTTATCAGATGCTTCGTTCTATCACCAAATTACTTGGGAGTGAAAACTACTGGAGGGAGGTAAAACAAAATTGACATAACATCCCTTTTGGATACCTATCTTATATGCTGCAAATCAAACTTCATCTCATCTTAGGTTCACGTGGTAAGAGGTTGTACAACATGTGAAGCACATCTGTTTTTATCATTGTAATGCCTCCCCATCCTCACCAGATGCAGATGCTTTGCTGAAGCTGGTAAAAGAGAACCAGATCGACTTTTGCACGGATTTGGTCCCCTTCAACCAGCTGCAGCTGTGCATTTATCACCTCATCGAAGGATACAGCTGTCTCATGGGAACTGAACCCTGGAAAAAACTTCACGTCTGGATGTTTGAAGGTGAGCAGAGAAGCTGGAACGAAACCAATATGAAGCTACCTGTCTTCTGGGCAGTACTGGACTCATTTCGACAATGAGTTGTTAACATAGGCAAACACAATGGGAATTTGAAACCACGATGGCATCACACCTGTGTAGTGTCCCAGGGCTTTGCTAGAGGTATTGTATTTACAGGTGGATGTGACAATAGTAATAAGAGTAGTAAACAGTAGTAGTAAATAGTAATAATGCTTATCTTTTAACAAAAGAGTTTAATTCAGTAAATTTAAAAATCTCCACTGAATACATAGTACAGCTGCATCAAGTCACTACCCTGGACCTGAATGAGAATCAACTCTGCTAGTACCAATTATGCAGTATGTTCAGACATAAAATTGAAGCCCAGTGTCTTCTCAGGTGGATCTAAAAGAACATATCCCTATTTCAAAGAAATATTGCATGGAAACACTGGTGTTCAACTTCCATACAGTTTCTCATGATCAATCATTTATGCCAGCCCTCTGGCTATTCCAATCCCTTGAATATCCTGTAATGAATTTTCACACTTTCTTAATTCCATATAATTTGGGAGTTATGCCCTCGTGATGTGACCAATAGTTATCTCTAAATCAACGTCACAAAAAGCAAATTAGCTGCTCATTATTTCATTGTTGTTTGTGGGCTCTTCTTGTGGGCAAATTGACTACCACATTTCCCTCCTTACATTGACTAGATCACAAGGGTTAGCAATTCCTCCACCATCACCGTTTCAAGGACAATTAGGGTAATAAGTAGCCCAGCCAGTGAAACCCACATCCACTGAAAGATCTTTGTTAAGAAACAATGGACTGCAAAACACTTTCAAATGTCTTTTGGCTGTGAGAGGCAATATATAAATGGAAATCTTTCTTTCATCGGTCATTTTGACCGTTCTACACTTTGCGACACCATATTGATAGTTACATACCTAATGTCTGCATGTCTGTTGTAATAGAAGGACATGGAATAACTAATGAATTTTTGATCTAGAGGTTATTCACCTACAGGATCCTGCAATAAAATTGAGCTTATTCTTTTATCATGTATTGGATGTATTCATTCTCAAATTTTATATTCATTCACATTCCCCTGGCTCATAAGCAATGCTATAAAAGTATTTTTGATTGGATTAGATTCCCTACAGTGTGTGCAAACAGGCTCTTCGATCCAACAAGTCCACACCGACCCTCCGAAGAGTAACCCACCCAGACCCATTCCCCTCTGACTAATGCACCGAGCACTCCGATCAGTTTAGCATGGCCAATCTACCTAGCCTGCACATCTTCGGACTGTGGGAGGAAACCGGGGCACCCAGAGGAAACCCACGCAGACACGGGGAGAGAATGTGCAAATCTGCACAGAGGGTTGCCCAAGGCTGGAAGCGAACACGGGTCCCTGACACTGTGAGGCAGCATTTACTGAATG